>NC_057801.1:148146884-148389417 GCF_018294505.1 Triticum aestivum
GGCATTTTGAAACAAATAGTTGCCACTCTAACATCGCAAACGTTTTAGATAGAACACCCGTCTGTACACAGACAGCTTGCCTAGTAAGCCAAGGGAAAATGTGTCGAGCAGGATTTGTGCAGCTCTTCATCGCAAAGGTTTTATATAGAATACCTGTATGCAAAGTGAGAGCTATGGCCTTCCGCAGTAAGCCAAGGGAAAATTCGCTACGCAAGATTTGTGCATCTCTTCAACGCAAACGGTTCAGATTGAATAAGGTATGCAAAGCGAGACTTCGGTGATAAGCCAAGAGAAAATTTGGCAAGCAGGATTTCTACCTCCCTTCAACGCAAACAGTATTTTCGGATGACCCGTGTGCAACCACGTACACACAATTTGGTAAGATTTGCATCTGTCATATTGGGTATATTGCCATTTGTCAAGCTGGAAAGATTGACATTTGTTGATCTAGTAACATTACCATTTGCCAATCCTTGTAACACTGCGATTTGTCAAAATATGCAGCTAAAAATCACTAGCACTATCTAATTTTTGCAACTAAAATTCAGTAATTAAGCATAGATTTCGTTCATACACTACTGTAGGATGCTGCTAACGTGACACTAGGATTAGAGACCCTTTAAGAAACTATGTGCGATGCAATAATCGCAAACGGTGGTGTCAGAGAACCGTCAAAATGTCCAAAATGTTTGTGATGACCGATGCATAAAACACGGTTCAGATTTTAGTTGTGTGTGCGATGCAGGGCATACGGTTGATTCAGCAGAACTATTTGTGATGAGGAAGAACAACAGAAACGGGCAGCCATATCAATGTGTGTGCGATATACGGCATACAGTTACCTCTGATGAATTGTGTGCTATTATGGAATGCAACAGAAACGGTCAGCCAGATCAAGGTGTGTGTGATATACGGCATACGGTTCACTCGGACAAACTATTTTCGATTAGGCAAGAGAACAGAAATGGTTCATCTTAAAAAGATGTGTGTGATATGCGGCATTTGCAATCAGCCCAAAGAACACAAACGATTCGTGTAAACCACATGTGTGTGATATGCAGCAAACAGCCCACTCGGATGAACTGTTTGGGATGAGAAATTATAACATAGACGGTTACTATAGTAAGTTCGTGTGTGATAGTGGGCAGATACGTACACGTACATCTGACAGCAAGGGCCCATGTTTCGGGCTTCCCATGCATGGCATACGGTTGATCCAAAAGAATTGTTTGTGATGAGATAGAACAATAAAAACAGGGCTTTGTGGGCCCAGAACCATCAATAAATTTTGACTTTGTTTCTCCTCACATTGCAGATTACAACGCAATAAGTAATAGCAAATCTGTTCACACGGATCAAACTTATATGTGTTCACACTTAGCACTGGGCTATAAAAGCTACCCACTCGAAAATTACTTCACATTTCCTCTCCTCGTCACCTACAAAACTGGTCTTTCCTGTCAAGTCATTCTGCCATGACCGGTAGGAGGAGTTTTGGGTGGGCATCTAACCAGGCAGCAAAGACCAAGGTTGTTGAAGCACTAGAGAGGTCCTGCCACGAAGCGGCAGCCGCAGCAGAGAGGTCCCGCTGTAAAGCAGCGACCGCAGCCGCAGCAGAGATGTCCCCCTGTGTCGCGGAACCCTCGAATGAGCTCTCACAAGCGCACTCACCTCGTCAGCAATCATGATGAGCTTGCGTTGCTGAAGTCCTTGGCCGGCGACGACGACATTCTCGCTGGCCTCATTAAGCAGAAGGAGCTAGTCGACGGCTTGATGAAGCTGCTCAAGATCAGCGATGCCTCGGTTGACAAGGCGACCGGCCTCGTCAAGCAACTCATGGGTGACAATGCGAAGCTCCTCAAGGCCCTCACCGAGAAGGAGGAGGAGGCCGGCAGCTGGAAGATGCTGCATGAGCAGAGCGGTGCCTCGGGGATGACGCTGATAGTGGTCGTCGAGGAACTAATGGGTGACTTGAGAAAGGTCCGGATCGAGCACGAGCAGGAGGTGGAGGAATCTATGGATGCTTTCAAGCAAAGCCGTGAGGAATTGAGGATGGAGCTGAAGGATGTCATCGCCCGGCGATCCATCAAAGAGTAGATACAGTAGCGATCTAGATTGTTGTCTATGATTTCCTTCTTCTCTTGCCCCCGTGTCTCCCGTTGCCGCATGTGGCATTTAAAATTATCCGAAATATGTAAGACAATTATTATCTGCGCCATTGTAAATTTTTCGTCGTACTATCCGTTGCCATTTTATTTGTCGTCGTATTATCCGTTGCCCTATGTGGCAATTTAAATTAGGCCGGAATACGAGTTGAAAACACGAACAAAGCAAATGCTGCCATCGGATCACAACCAAACACCCTCCGTCCACCCCTAAAAAACCCCCATCCAGGTGCTTTAATTAACCCATTAATAGCTAAGTTTTGAGCGAGGCGGGCTGCGGCTGGTGCATGGAGGTCAAAGAGCTCGCTTCCCGGTGAGCATGGGTAGCCTTGCTGCTCGCACGTGTCCCGTCGAGCCTGCGAGGTGGACAGGATGCACGCGTCCCATCAAGCCTGTGCGGCGGACTGCTCGTTAGCGTCCCGTCGAGCCTGCACGCCGGATTTCTCGCGCTTGTCCCATCTAATCGAACAGCTGCACGCACACGCCACTGAGTATAGTTAAATATTGACATGGTTCGTATGATACAACCGTTTGTGATATTAACGTGTTAGCTTATTGTTTCAAAAAGGACTTCATTGGCTACTAATGTGTGCGCTTCTTCTCAAACTGGACGATTTTTTTACCACGACATATATGTGCCATGTCATGAAACCATGCCAAGTTTCATGTTTTTTAGGTGAGTTTTTGATTTACTAGGATTTAAAACCCGAGATTCTCAATGTTCCAGGATGACGACAAGTTTGTAATTCATTCCCATTCCTTAAATGAGACCTAAACATGCACCCAATGACACATGTACGATTTCCCACCCATTTTGTGCTTGTAGTTCAATTTTGAATTATGGACTACATTTAATGCATAGAAAACTTAATTAGTAATATATACAATGGCCATACGAACCCTAAACATGCACCCCAAGGATACATGTACGTTTTTTCTAGCCATTTTGGTGCACTGGAGCATGTATTTGTAGTTCGGATTTGAATTATGGACATTAAATGCCTAGAAAACTCAATTAATGAATAAAAACGGTCAAACGAACCGTGAATAATTTCAAAGTTCAGCGCGAATCTCCCATTGTTCCGTATGTGTTGCGTGTAGAAAAAAATACGAGGCTAGAAGAGGGAGCGATTATCGTTTGGCCCACAAGGGGACACATTTCCCTATCGAAACCACGAGGGTTCTTGCGACAGGCTCCGGTTTGTAAGAGGTTTGTAATAAAAGCTTCGCCCAAATTGGCAATGTTTTTACCACGACATATATATCCCTGACACCATGCCAGCTTTAATGACTTTCTGGTGAGTTTTGGTTTTATGGGGATTTAAAACTGAGATCCCAAATGTTTGAGGACGAGCCAAGATGCAGGTCAGGTTGTAATTCGTTCCCATTCCTTGCATGGGACCTAAACATGCACCCAAGGACACATGCATGTATAATTTTTTTAGCCATTTTGGTGAACTGGAGCATGTATTTGTACTTCAGATTTGAATTATGGACATTAAATGCCTAGGAAACTCAATTAGTGTATAAAAAGGCCAAACGAACCCTGAATAAGTTTAAATTCCAGCATAGATATCATGTCATTCCATGTTGCCCGTAGAAGACAATACAAGGCGAAAAGAGGGAGCGACTATGTTTCGCCACAAGGGGAACATGTTTCCCTATCGGAACCATCAGGCTTCCTTGAGTGAAGCTCCGGCTTGTAAGAGGTTTGTAATAAAGCTTGGCCCAAATTGGCAATGTTTTTACCATGACATATATGTGGCATGACGTGACACCATGCCACCTTTGATGATTTGCTTGTGAGTTTTGGATTTTACGGGGATTTAAAACCCGAGATTCCAAATGTTTGAGGACGAGCCAGGACGCCAGTACGGTTTTCGTTCATTCCCATTCCTGGCATGGGACCTAATTAAACATGCACCTAAGGACACATGCATGTACAATTTTTTAACCATTTTGGTGAACTTGAGCATGTATTGGTAGTTCAGATTTGAATTATGAGCATTAAATATCTAGGAAACTCAATTAGTGTATAAAAAGGCCAAACGAACCCTAAATGAGTTTAAATTTTAGCATGGATATCATGTAGTTCCATGTTGCCTGTAGAAGAAAATACAAGGAGAAAAGAGGCCGTGATTACGTTTCGACAACAAGGGGAACATGTTTCCCTATCGGAACCACAAGGCTTCTTGTTGAGAGAAGCTCCGATTTTTAAGAGGTTCGTAATAAAGCTTGTCCCAAATTGGACAATGTTTTTACCACGACATATATGTGCCATGACGTGACACCATGCCTTCGAAAGAGATTGTCCATTTTGCACACGAAGTGCATCCAATTTTTGCCTTAACCCTCTCAACTTTTTAGAACATGCTATGCGAGTGAAATGATGATATATAGCATGCCAACTTTCAACCATTTCAGAGTTCATTTGAAGTGCTTTTCAATTTCAGGGTCATTTAGCTCAAAAAAATCAGTAAATGCATGAAAAATACCAAATGAAGTCAGGAAGGGTTGAAAATTGATAATGTGGCTTTGAATGGTGCATTTTGAACACACAAAAAGTCTGGAGTTCAAATAAGTTCAAAAACGTGAAATCCCTTTGTAACAGATGAGTTTTCATTCGAAACCCTGATACTTCGAAAGAGATTGTCCATTCTGCACACGAAGTGCATCCAACTTTTGTCGTAACCCTCTCAACTTTTTAGAACATGCTATGTGGGTGAAATGATGATACCATGCCAACTTTCAACCTTTTCAGAGTTCATTTGATGTTTGTAATATAGCTTGGCCCACATTGGACAATGTTTTTACCATGACATATATGCACCATGACGTGACACCATGCCAACTTTCATGACGTAACACCATGCCAACTTTCATGTATAATTTTTCTAGCCATTTTGGTGAACTGGAGCATGTATTTGAAGTTCAGATTTGAATTATTGACATTAAATGCCTAGGAAACTCAATTAGTGTATAAAAAGGCCAAACGAAAGTCGTGTGCCTACCAAACCGTGGTCGATGTCGCCCATGATCTAAGTCGTGCGTTCTGATTGGCCAGAACCCAAACCCACGGATCGTACGTCTGCACCGTTGGATGCTCCCGGAACGAACGGCAACCCTCAGCCCTTTCGATAGCACATGCACTACATGGGTAAGTACTGTGTGCATGCGTCGTCTAGGTCATGCTTCCTTCTCTTGTACGTTTTCTAAACAGGCTATCGTTTCCTACCACTCCTCTCGTTGGTTTCCCGCCTCTTCTCCCATCGATTTCCCGCTACCAGTGTCAGTGCTCATTGAAGGCTAGGTGGTGACACACCAGCCATCGCACAAAGTTTCTAAAAGAACAAATGTGCATGATAGGAGGGAGTAGGTCCCATAGGTTGACCAGCGTGAGCAAAATGGTGCAGGTACTAGCTTAACCATGTGCGATGCAAGTGCGATGTAAATCAGCACGACTGCGCAAGCGCGAGCAAATGGTGGAGGTACTGGTTTAACTGTGTGCGATGCAAGTGCGCTGTGAAATCACCACGACTGCACAAGCGTGAGCAAAATGGTGCAGGTACTGGCTTAACCATGTGCGATGCAAGTGCGCTATGAAATCACCACGACTGCGCAATCTTGGCCACTCCCGCCCCGCATCAATTCCTTTACCCAAATTTTAATAGCCGCCATACTTCATCCGTCACCCATACTCCTATAGCACCGACCTTATAATAAAATTGCAGTAGCCGAGGCATTTGAACCGTTACCCTCCATCGTCACCACCATTTCCACCCACCATTACTAAAAATTTCAGTAGTCGCAGTGCATCCTCAAACACCACAACCCCCCCCCATCCCTACCACAGTCCCCCCACCCGCCCTCTCCCCCTGGAACCCTATCTCGCAGCTGTTGCCAACCCATGTCGGTCTGCCCGTTCCTCCTAGCTTAGATGATAAACTTTAGGTTACCCGACGATTCCCATACCGTCGCCCCACTCCCCTGAGTTTTTAGATGAGGCCTGTAGTGTCCCTCCCCGCCAGATCCACATCCCCTGCTCCAGAATGTCGCGGCCTAAGCTCGACCACGTATCTCGGGGAGCTCGACGAGCGTTCGGCCAAGAGGTGGTTTATCAAGGCCTCTTCGGTGGACATAGGCGAGGTGGCCGCCGTTCACCCCGACATGTCGATCCTGGAGCAACACGTCACCGCGGAAGCCGGCAAAAACGTTGACTATGTTGCCATGTCGAAGGCTTCATGTCAGCGGGCTTGCGTATTACTGTATCTCGGGAAAGCTGGCTACGACATCAAGCTCGTCGACAGCGACGGCTTCACGCGGGCCATGTCACAGGTTACGTGGTCCATCCCCAACCCCTATGGTTCAACCATCGTCAATCTCTTTGACGGCCCTGCCGCTGATCTCCTCCGCCAAGCAGTCAAGGATTTGCGATCCTTATACGCCATCAAGCCCATTTTGTCATTTCTGAAGGACACGTTCTATGGCGGCGGCTTGGAATCCTCAATTGCCAAGTCAGATCTCATCGACCACGACCACAAGGAGGGCACCCACAAAGGTTCTTCCACCATGGGTCTGTGCTCTTCCAACTGGAAGGATCCGTTCCATGAAATGTGAGTCAACATCCTATCAGCAAATCTTACCTTTTCTAGCTTGCCGACCCGTACCCTTTGTTGTAGTAGCATTTGTCGTGCGGTGCTATAACTGTGCCATGTTTAATTATTTCAGTTATGCAAAAATGTATTATTCAATAGGGCTATGTGATGTTTAAGTATGAATTGTCCACTTTATTTTCACGAATTGCTATATTTGGTTGTTTATAGTGAGTATTTTATCTGTGTTAGGTTGATATGTTGGTTGCAGTAAGTATTTTTTCAGTTATCGAGCCGATGCCTTGTTTATATGTATTTTGTCTTAGTTTGGTTGTAGTGAGCATTTGTCCAGTTATCAAGCATACGCCTTGTTTATCTGTAGTTTGGTTGTTAGGTTGCTTTTTTAGCATTTGTCCAGTTTTCCAGCAGATGCCTTGTTTATCTGTATTTGCTTGTTAGGTTGGTTGCAGTGAGCATTTGTCCAGTTTTCAAGCATATGACATGTTTATCTATATTTGGTTGTTAGGTTGGTTACAATGAGACTCTGACCAGTTTTCAATGGCTATATTTGGTTGTTATACTGATCATTTATGCCTTGTTTATTTCAGTCACTCACAATGTGTTTTTCATTATGTGCAAGTCAGAACCGTGCCGCTCTATTGCATCAATACCAGTTTGAACGGCTATATTTGGTTCCAATTATGCCTGATGTAGTTAATAGTTAACACATACCCTGTATTTCAGTTTTACACATTTATCCAGTGATGTTTAAGCATTACCTACGTTCTATTCATTTTCAACAATACCAGTTTGAATTGTATTTGATGGTTGTTAAGCCTGCTGTCGGTAACATTGCCTTCCATTTTATATATGCTTTAACAGCATGCTGAAACCAACACATTCAAGCTATCATTTGGAGATATATTGTTTACCTTTGTTATATTTGTTTGATGTTAAGGTTGCCGTACTTATCATGCCTTTCCACTACTTATGCAGGATAACAACGGGAGTGGCCACCATTTTCCGCCGAGTCTAGCTACATCCCTCGGCTTGTACTCCCTCATCGTTCCATAATGTAGTGCATATAGATCCAGGCTTGGACACTTGTTAGCTTCTAATATTGACTTGTTGCTTGTAGGTACATATGCCCTTGGCAAGGATCCACGCATCGACCCCTTTTGTGTATGGGGCAATGAGATATTCATGACCAAGCATCAAGTGAGGAAACTCATAAGGATTATTAGCAAAAAGATATGAATAGTGGCCAAAAAATTATTTGTTTATGCTCTATCCAGCACAACAGTGAGTTGTAGGATGGTAACTATAAACTCTGCAGCCTTCTCTTTTTACTGCCCATAGTGAGTTGTTAGACAACAATGTCTGTATCTTTTTCGTTCGCAGTGGTTCTCGAAGCAATTCACTCAAGATTACCTCGCAGAGTACATGATTGGTGGACACGTAATGAAGGTTAAAGTATTTCATCCAGACTACAATGAGCATCGAGAAGTCGTAATGAAGACAGTGAAGGATGTCTTTTGCCTCTCTCTTTACAGTCTTTAGTACAACTGTGGTCCATCATTCTTTACTTGGTGCTTATGTAGTTCTTCAGTATATGTACCTGTACATCAAATTATGCATTCGTGGTTGAACCTATATTTGTAATAATCCTGGTTGGATATGAAATAAGTGATTGCCTACTTTAAAATTCAAAAAGGTGGATTTTTTAATTAGGGATTAAGTAGGGATTAATTAGGGATTACACTACACACGCTTTGCAAAAGCGAAACGTCTGCGATAGACATGGAGATCAGACACATTTCTAGGATCCACTACGTGTGCGATCAATCTCCATCGCACACACGATCAGCCAGGAAAAAACGTGTGCGATCAATCTCCACTGCACACACGATCAGCCAAGAAAAAACATGTGCGATTAATAGCAGCATTGCACATAGTTCTTTCTTATTAAATGTTTGCGATAGTCACCTTACCACACACGCTTCAAAATTATTGACTGTTTGTAATGTTGTGCGCATCGCAAACGTTTGGAACTTCTTGGATTAACTGTGTGGGTTGTACATACTAACGGAAAATGTATTCCTTGGATGGACTATGTGGAGTGTACATACGATCAGAAACATTTAGCGGGGGCTGACTGTGTGGGATGTACTTACGACTGGAAATGATTTCGCCTGTATAATTGTTTTTAGCACTAATGTACGTATAACCGTATTTGCTCGCTTGCCAGTCGCACACGACCTCATTTTGCTGAGCGTGTGTGCCAGGAGGGCATATCCCCGATGGTTTCTGGGTTGTGTGGGAAGGACCCCCTAATCGTCCACACTCACTAGGTGACGGTTCCAAATGCCATCGCGGAAAGGGGTTTTAAACCGTTTGTATAGCACCGACACGTACCAGTGATAGATTAAGTAGTCGTGCTTAATTTATACAAACAGTTCAACTTTACAGCTGAACCGACCAAACTTTTCCCCAATTGTTGCCAACCACGTACTGAAATAGCTAGTTCAACTATATATACTACCTAATTTTAAGTACGTTGTACAGTTCCACCACATCTATAGTCAGATGAAGTGAACAAAATAGCCCATAAATACTACTACTAAGGAGGGGCTTTGTACTACCTCCGGCAGCATCTCCTCTGCCAAGCACGCTCAGTAAGAGGAAGAGGAGGAGGGGCCTACCGACGAGCTGGACAACTACAATACGGTGCCTGCCGTTGTTGCACCTTTAGCGACGCTCACCTCGAATGCCCTCTGCCGCTCCAGACTACCCCACTTGAAGTGGCCGGACTGCTCGTAGATCTCCTGATTCCTCGCCTCTGCGTTGGCGTGTGCCGCGGCCACGGCGGCGGTAAGGCTCTTTGCTTGCTCGACGAGGCGCTCTTCCTCCTCCCGTAGGAACTCGATGTAGCGTGCAAGGTCGATGCCACACGTGCGGGCCTGCACCTTTGCCTCCCTCCTGTGGGCGGTGGTGGCGGAGCGGGTGATGATCCCGGCGGTCGATGGAGGGATCACGGCCATGGTGGATGATACGTCTCCGTCGTATCTACTTTTCCAAACACTTTTGCCCTTGTTTTGGACTCTAACTTGTATGATTTGAATGGAACTAACCCGGACTGGCGCTGTTTTCAGCAGAGTTGCCATGATGTTGTTTTATATGCAGAAAACAAAAGTTCTCGGAATGACCTGAAACTCCAAGGAATATCCTATAATAAATAATAAAAAATCCTCGCCAAAGATAAAGACCAGGAGGCTCACACCCTGTCCACGAGGCTGGGGGGCGCGGCCCTCCGCCCTGGGCGTGCCCCCCTACCTCGTGGGCCCCTGGATGCCCTCCGACGCCAACTCCAACTCCATATATTGGCTTTCGGGGAGAAAAAAATCAGAGAGAAAGTTTCATCGCATTTCACGACACGGAGCCGCCGCCAAGCCCTAATCTCTCTCGGGAGGGCTGATCTGGAGTCCCTTCGGGGCTCCGGAGAGGGGGATCGTCGCCGTCGTCATCATCAACCATCCTCCATCACCAATTTCATGATGCTCACCGCCGTGCGTGAGTAATTCCATCGTAGGCTTGCTGGACGGTGATGGGTTGGATGAGATTTATCATGTAATCGAGTTAGTTTTGTTAGGGTTTGATCCCTAGTATCCACTATATTCTGAGATTGATGTTGCTATGACTTTGCTATGCTTAATGCTTGTCACTAGGGCCCGAGTGCCATGATTTCAGATCTGAACCTATTATGTTGTCATGAATATATGTGTGTTCTTGATCCTATCTTGCAAGTCTATAGTCACCTACTATGTGTTATGATCCGGCAACCCCGAAGTGACAATAATCGGGACCACTCCCGGTGATGACCATAGTTTGAGGAGTTCATGTATTCACTATGTGCTAATGCTTTGTTCCGGTTCTCTATTAAAAGGGGGCCTTAATATCCCTTAATTTCCAATAGGACCCCGCTGCCACGGGAGGGTAGGACAAAAGATGTCATGCAAGTTCTTTTCCATAAGCACGTATGACTATTTACGGAATACATGCCTACATTACATTGATGAACTGGAGCTAGTTCTGTGTCACCCTATGTTATGACTGTTACATGATGAACCACATCCGGCATAATTATCCATCATTGATCCGGTGCCTACGAGTTTTCCATATACTGGTTCTCGCTTATTTACTTTTCCGTTGCTACTGTTATCATCACTACAAAAAAAAAAACATTACTTCTGCTGCCTTTACTTTTGTTACCGTTACCACCACTATCATATTACTTTGCTACTAAACACTTTGCCGCAGATACTAAGTTTCCAGGTGTGGTTGAATTGACAACTCAGCTGCTAATACTTGAGAATATTCTTTGGCTCCCCTTGTGTCGAATCAACAAATTTGGGTTGAATACTCTATCCTCGAAAACTGTTGCGATCCCTGTTCGCACACAAACACGTCACCGTGTACCTCCAACGCCGAGGGTGATGCACCGCAGCTCACGTCGAAGGAGACCCGGCCGGAAGCGCGGTACGCAAGACAATCCGGCGGGTGCTTTTGGGAACCTGAAACCCCACACGCCCGGGAAGGACCCTGTCTGGGCGCGCGGCGGCTATGGGCTGCCCTAGGTCGACCTGATCGTCCCTAGGGCCTCGAGGTTCGCTGCCCTGTAATGAATAAGAACGAACGAAGAACGAGGAGAAGAAGAACTAGGGTTAAGGAGAAAAGATAAAAGATAAAAAGTGGTAGATGATTTGATCGATTGTGTGTTGTTCAATCGGCCATCACCCCTCAGGTATATAAGAGGCGGCTGGACTTCCCGTGCAAGGAAAAGGCTTGGATTCACGTCGAAAACCCTAGTCAAATTCGGATTGGTTTTGTCCGAACTTTCCAAAACTGTTCGGTTTAAACTGGCTGCACCTTGCGGGTAACTTTTGAGGTGGTAAACGACCTCGGATGGAAACAAGCCCAAAAGAAATCTTGACTGTTTCGACGAGACGAACAACTTTTATGTTGAAAGTTTTTTGATTAGAGTTCATATTGAGGGTCAAATCGCTCGTGCAACACAGGCTGTTATTCGCGCTACCCATCAGACAGGGCGTCTGGTGGGGCGCGCCACTTTTGGCTCGTGATAGTGCTGTATTCGGATGGCTCTAACTTTTGCATACGAACTTGGATTGAAACTACTCTTATATCAAAATCGATCGTTTCGACGAGACGAAGACAATCCATGTAGATCATTTTTCCATACGAGGCAGTCTTGGGGGTGTAATGTGCCGAATAGTGTTCTGAATACAAAATCTCAGTATTTCGAACACAACTTCGGCCTTCGAGATGAGATCAGATGGCGATGGCCCAAACTTCGAAGATGTTCGTATCGACAATACAAAACTTTTTCATGTAGAACACTTCTCCATTTGAGGCCATTTTAAATAAGTTCTTGACTATGCCAAAATTTGGTGTCAACACATGCCCCCCTGTTTTTCGGCAAAGCCTGTGTGCCGAAAAATAACTTGCACATAGCTTGCTCTAAGGACGATGTCAACACTCCATCGGCCATTTTGTCATAGTCTTAGGATGATAAGTTTATATCGGCCATTGCTTGTGTGAATATTTTGACGCAAGCTTGGGTGAAACTTTCTCAACTTCCTTAACAATCCGATGATAAAGTCCCATAGATATGTATCTCAAGATCATCCTCGGAACCATATTATTCACCCTTTTGCTAGGATTTTGCTGATAATCAATAATAAACTTTCTTCAATCCTTACTTTTTGCCTGCATAAAAAAATCATTAGTGGCTGAAGCGATGGACTTTGATTCAGCCTTACCTATGTTGACGAGACTAAGCATCGGCTATTGAATGAAATACAATACACCATGATTAACATAGTAGCCTGATGCTTGCTGTGCCAACTCTTTTGAATTGTCATGCCTAGAAATATGAACAGTTTTAAAGTAACCACGGTAAATTTTGCATCTAGGCATACCTCAAGATAAACTACAAGTGATTCGTCAAAACATTCATAACCCTTGGATATTTGTTGCACTACTCATAACGAATCACCAAAAGCCTCAATATGTTTAGCACATATGGCAAAAGTTCCAAACCGAATAACATTGCATATTCGGCTTTGATTATTGTGCAATAAATATTTTAAGAGGCATGAGGCTTCACATAACAGCACCATATGGAGATATATAAACAACGCCAACACCATGGCCATTGTTATGAATTCAACCATCGAAACATAATCTCCATAGCACTAGAGAGACAAGGTTAATATCACTTAACATGTACCTTGTCTCGGTTCCAATTGAACTAAGGACGATGTTAGAATTTCACACCGGCCATGATCGGATAGTTTCTTAGGACGATAGTTAATTATTGGCCATTATCATGAGGTCCATGTAGAATTCATCCATTAAAGAATGTATAGCCGAAATAAACAAATAAAATAGCAATAAAATATTTCGGCCCCTTTGTCTTAGCAACAAAAATGTAACTAACCAAATGTATAGTGATTTGGTAATACTCTGTCATGATATGGAAAATTATGTTGCATCCATGGATCAAAATAAGTCCATGGAGGGTAACTGATCATACCTGTGGATGAATTCCATGGCAAACGCATCAATGGCATTGTTGAAGAAAATGGATGATGTGCTAACCGAAGATTTTGATGTTGTGACGCGCACCTTCGGCTTAATTGTTTGTGGCTTTCATTATTTTCCTTCTTCACTTTTATTGTACTTGTTGCAACAGAAGCATGCACATCATTTTTGTCTTGATTGTTCTTCTTGGGAACCCATGCCATGTTCTTCTTTTTCAGCTCTTGTGCACTAAGATTTTGTAATTTCTTCTTTTGCCAATATGATAAGCCGAGTGGGCATCTTGGCTGTGATTCTGTTTTGACCAATGGCAATTCTTTTTTGGCTTTGTGCACTCTCAACTTCTTTTCTTCAGATTTGGCACTCTGAGTCTTAACAATTGATTACTTCATCTCATTGTCTGTAGTAGCCAATGTCAACACTTTCATTGGCTATTTTTCATTTGAGATCAAATCTGAAGCAGCACACTTACGACCATCTCTTTTCATGAGGTAAACTTGCTTTACCACCTCTTTCTTCTTCCTTGAGCTCTCGACCGATTCCTTATGATTGAAACGGTCTTTGACGCGTGATTGTTCAAATGTTGATCTCCTTGGAGCTGCATAGTATTGGTGAGATGGTCTAGAGTAAGATGGAGAATGTGCCCTTGTATCATACATGTTCCATGATGAATATGTATCTATATGAGCATAGGGAGGCATCCACGGCATTGGCATTGGCGGCCCAAAATAAGGATATGAATATGTTGCATTAAAATTATCACTTTGCCAATACCAATCCTCATATTTGCGCCTTGGGGGTGATCTTGGTTTCTTTGCATGATTTGGCCGATAAGCATTCTTCTCTTCACTCTTCTTTTGATATTTATCCAATAGTTCAGCAAAGGTGATTTTTGATCTCTTACACTTGCGCTTATTCTGACCTTTGTTTTCTTTTGGTTTGCTTTCATCGATCATTAGATTTGCTTGTTGCCCCCCAGTCCTTGGCGTCTTGATTGTAGCTTCGATGGAACTCCCGCCCTCAAGATTATGCTCGTTATTCTCTTCAACAACTTCTTTACTTGAAAGCTTGATCCCATCACCTGCAGCTTTTACATTCTCTTTAAATGGATCGGCTTGAAGCAGCTGATGCAAAAACTTTTTGCCATCGGGACCAATCGGAATAGACTGGTCATCTCTTGGTGTTTCAACAAACTTCAATCATCCTTTTTCAATGGCCGATTTAACTATTTGACGAAACATGTTGCAATCCTCAAAATTATGCTTGGACGAACCATGCAACTTACAATACATTCGTCCTTGGATTGATGGCTTAACATGGTGATCAAGAATTGTAATGTAATTATTTTTCAGCAACAAATCAAATATTTTATCACACATGCTTGAATTGAAGGTATACTTCTTGTTTCCTAGCCGATCTTGATGTTTGAATGGCTTTGGAGATAAGCAAATGAATGGTTCAGATTTGGAATCTCCCCATTCGGCTATGCATTGTGTTTTCCACTCTATCTCCGATGTCTTTGGATAAGATATTATATTAGCATCGGTTTTCTTAATAGAATTTAACCTTGGCTTTAAATTTCTGAAACGAAGATATTTAGAACATACATGTCTCAGTTGAGACCAAGTGTAAGCCAAGTAAGAAATAAGCAAAGCTACCCAACTAGATATGAACTTTAGAGAAAGCAACGGGAAAAGCTTTGGCTGTAACAATAAGTCATTATCGGTCTTTATAAATGGCGCAATGGGTTGACCGATATGTTCCATAACAAGTTTATTGCTAACAAGTAAATTACCCTTCTTCATTGGTCTTTCAAAATTACTTATGAGAATATTTCTTATAGATGCATCAATAATGAAGTTGCGACCAAATCTGAAAATAGGCAAATTACTCTCTATGCATACCTCTTCAAATATGTTGCGAGAGCATGATGGTGGTGCCACTTGAAGAACATCTTGCTCCGTCTTTGGATGGCTCCCCAACACCTTGTCATCATCTTTTTCTTGATTCCGTGCATCATTGCTTTGAAGATCCATGTCAGCCGGACTTTGTTCGGCTACTTGTTCTTGTCCTTGAGGCTTGTCAATTTCTATGGCACGAAACTCATAGGGCAGGAAGTAGGTTCCATTGACTCCGGAAAAATCAAGTATGGTTGTTTTGCTATGCTTTCCATGCCCTTTCTCAATAATGCTTGCCTCTTTGGATTTGATGGTCTCAGAATATATACTACTTGATTCGGCTTTTCTAATAACCGAATTTTCTTTGTTACCTGAATCAACAACTTTATCTTTTTGAATTTGCAAGGCTTCTCACTCTCGTCTAATTTTAGCCCACATCTCAGCTTGGCGAGCTTTAAACTTTTTCATCTCAGTTTCCATCCACTCGTCATGAGATTTCCCCCTAATACTTTGAGACTCTTTCAGCAATGAGGTGCCGAAACTTTGTGATTTTTTAGGTGGTACACTAGATGGTACAGCACTGGGCGACTGCATCATTTGCACAATTCTAGCTTTTACAGCAGCAAAATCATGAGGCTTCCCGCCTTCTATTAGTTCCTGGCGAATAGAGTTGCACAAATCTCAAGAGAATGTAAGCTTCTTCTCAATTACCCAGTCTGGATATGGTTGCCCCCTAATGCTTTTAGACTCTTTCGGCAATGAGATGTTGCTGAAATTCTGTAATTGTGTAGGGGGGACATGATATGCCACGGTAGTAGGTGAAGGCATTTGTGCTCCTGCAGAAGTTTCACTTATTCGGCCATGACCATGAAGGTGTTGAGCCGAATTATGGACATCAACAGTTGCGTATGGTGCCAAAAATTTAGTAGCGTTAGGCATAGCATATGATGTTTGAGGGTAATTGGCCAAATAACTAGTAGTAACATGGCCAATTCCCCTCTCCACCGGCACGTTTGGATTAGCATACTGCAAGTTATTTGCCGATGAATAAAAACTTGAAACACTTTGTTGCATACCATTGGAAGTTCCTACATAGGGTGTCTCAACTTGATTAACCGAACTCATCATGTTATTCATCGGCATATAAGTTTGTGGGGTTGCCGATGCATGGGAGTTGGGATACATATGTTGCATGTTGCTAAAAATTATATGAAGTAGAATCATGGAGATTTTGTTGCATCGGCCCTTGCACATAATTAGATGCATGATTGATAAAACTAGGGCTAGCCGATACATTATGCTCAATAGGTGATCCAGCAACAACATATGGATTATTTGCATCTACAAAGGGGAATTGGGTATTCATATTACCTTTGTAGATTGCAGCAACTTGATGATGATCTCTTTGTAGCAAGAACGGGCTGGAGACCGTTCAAAGCTTCGTCCCCAGCGGAGTCGCCAAAAAGTGTGTTCGCACACGAATACGTCACCGTGTACCTCCAACACCGAGCGTGATGCACCGCAGCTCACGTCGAAGGAGACCCGGCCGGAAGCGCGGTACGCAAGACAATCCGGCGGGCGCTTTTGGGAACCCGAAACCCCACACGTCCGGGAGGGACCCCGTCTGGGTGCGCGGCGGCTATGGGCTGCCCTAGGTCGACCTGATCGTCCCTAGGGCCTCGAGGTTCGCAGCCCTGTAATGAAGAAGAATGAACGAAGAACGAGGAGAAGAAGAACTAGGGTTAAGGAGAAAAGATAAAAGATAAAAAATGGTAGATGATTTGATCGATTGTGTGTTGTTCAATCGGCCATCACCCCTCAGGTATATAAGAGGCAGCTGGACTTCCCATGCAAGGAAAAGGCTTGGATTCACGTCCAAAACCCTAGTCAAATTCGGATTGATTTTGTCCGAACTTTCCAAAACTGTTCGGTTTAAACTAGCTGCACCTTGCGGGTAACTTTTGAGGTGGTAAACGACCTCGGATGGAAACGAGCCCAAAAGCAATCTTGACCGTTTCAACGAGGCGAACAACTTTTATATTGAACGTTTTTTGATTAGAGTTCATATTGAGGGTCAAATCGCTCGTGCAACACAGGCTGTTATTCGCGCTACCCATCAGACAGGGTGTCTGGTGGGGCGCGCCACTTTTGGCTCGTGATAGTGCTGTATTCGGATGGCTCTAACTTTTGCATACGAACTCGGATTGGAACGATTCTTATATAAAAATCGATTGTTTCAACGAGACGAAGACAACCCATGTAGATCATTTTTCCATACGAGGCAGTATTGGGGGCGTAATATGCCGAATAGTGTTCTGAATACAAAATCTCAGTATTTCGAACACAACTTCGGCCTTCGAGATGAGATCAGATGGCGATGGCCCAAACTTCAAAGATGTTCATATCGACAATACGAAACTTTTTCATGTAGAACACTTCTCCATTTGAGGCCATTTTAAATAAGTTCTTGACTATGCCAAAATCTGGTGTCAACAATCCCCTATACTTGTGGGTTATCAAGACCCTTTTCTGGCGCCGTTGCCAGGGAGCATAGCTCTATTCTTTGAGTCACTTGGTATTTATATCTGCTGGACACTATGAAGAACTTGAAAGAAGCTAAGACAACTATTTATCCCTTAACTACGATGGGAGGTAAGGAACTGCCATCTAGCTCTGCACTTGATTCACCTTCTGTTATAAACAAGCTAGCGACACCTAAACCTGCTTCTACTATTCGTTCCAATATGTCGCATGTTATTGATGATGCCACTTCTGCTATGCATGATACCTATGATGAAACTACTTATATGCTTGATACTACTGTGCCTCTTGGTGAATTTCTAGATGAACAAATTTCTAAGTCTAGAGAAAGAGAAATTATTGAAACAGAACACGATGATGTTAGTGATGATGAAAATAGGCCTGATATTCCTGAGGGTTACCTTTTTAATGCTGAATCTACTGAAGCTGTTCTTGCTTGCCAGGATAGTCTTGAACGTAATAGGTCGCTAGTTAAATGGAGTAAAGAATCTTTTAGAGGTAGGATGAGACCCGACCCTGCTTTTGCTACTTCACCTATCTGTGTTCCTGATCAGGATTTTTATGATTTTTCTGTTGATCCAGATATAATTACTTTGGTTGAATCTGATCCTTTTTATGGCTATGAATCTGGAACTGTTGTGGCACATCTTCGTAAGTTAGATGATATAGCTGCCCTGTTTACTAATAATGAGAGATCGCGCTACCTTTATTTACTCAAAATATTTCGGTTCTCATTAAAGGGTGATGCTAAGATATGGTTTAATTTTCTTGATCCTGGTTGTGTGCAAAGTCCCCAGGATATGGTTTATTACTTCTCTGCTAAATATTTCCCTGCTCATAAGAAACAAGCTGCTTTGAGGGATATATATAATTTTGTGCAAATTGAAGAGGAGAGTCTCCCACAAGCTTGGGGAAGGCTTCTCAAGTTACTTGATGCTTTGCCTGATCATCCTCTTAAGAAACCTGAAATACTTGATATCTTATATAATGGACTAATTGATGCTTCCAGAGATTACCTGGATAGTTGTGCTGGTTCTTGTTTCAGGGAAAGAACACTAGATGAAGCTGAAATTCTATTGAATAATATGTTGACAAATGAAAATAATTGGGCACCTCCTGAGCCAACTCCCGAGCCAGCTCCTGATCCAATTACTGAGCCTATTCCTAAACCAACTTCAAAGAAGAGAGGTGTTCTATTTCTCAGTCCCGAAGATATGCAAGAGGCAAAGAAATCTATGAAAGAAAAAGGTATTAAAGCTGAAGATGTTAAGAATTTACCACCTATTGAGAAATACATGGTCTTAATTCACTGCCTGTTGAAGAAGTATATGATCTCAATTACTTATTTACTGAAGAACCTCCCGATATCCCGACACAGGTAGTAAAGGTAAATTCTCTCTATAGATATGATAAAACTGAAGTCCCTCCTACTAAAATTGCTAGTCAGTGCTTGGATGAGTTTGATGATTTATGTTTAAGCAAGATGACTTTAATGCTTATTTTGGTAGACAATTAAGACAGAATACCTTTATGATTAAATGCTTGAGTGATTATATGGCTAATATTAGAGGTGAACTTAAACTTGTTAGCAAACATGCTTCTATGGTTACCACTCAAGTAGAACAAGTACTTAAAGCTCAGAAAGAAGTCCTTAATGAAATGAATAGTAAGAAAAATGATTATGCTATTAGAGTGGCTACTAGAACTGGTAGAATGACTCAGGAACCTTTGTATCCTGAAGGCCACCCTAAGAGAATCGAGCAAGATTCTCAGAGAAATAATATTGATATGCCTAGTTCTTCTAAGAGGAAGAAAAAGAAAAATGATAGAACTGTGCAAACTTCTAGTGAACCTATTGCTGAACCACCTGATAATCCAAATGATATCTCTATGTCTGATGCTGAAACACAAACTGGTAATGAACATGAATCTGTTAAAAATGCTAATGATGATGTTCATGATGATGCTCAACCTAGTAATGATAATGATGTAGAAGTTGAACTTGCTGTTGATCTTGATAACCCACAATCAAAGAATCAACGTTATGATAAAAGAGACTTCGTTGCTAGGAAACATGGTAAAGAAAGAGAACCATGGGTTCAGAAACCCATGCCTTTTCCTCCCAAACCATCCAAGAAAAAGGATGATGAGGATTTTGAGCGCTTTGCTGAAATGATTAGACCTATCATTTTGCGTATGCGATTAACTGATGTGCTCAAAACAAATCCTTATGCTAAATATATGAAAGATATTGTTACAAATAAAAGAAAGATACTGGAAGCTGAAATTTCCACCATGCTTGCTAATTATACTTTTAAGGGTGGAATACCAAAGAAACTTGGAGATCCAGGAGTACCTACTATACCATGCTCCATTAAAATAAATTATGTTAAAACTGCTTTATGTGATCTTGGAGCCGGTGTTAATGTCATGCCTCTCTCTTTATATCGTAGACTTGACTTGAATAAGTTGACACCTACTGAAATATCTTTGCAAATGGCTGATAAATCAACTGCTATACCTGTCGGTATTTGTGAGGATGTGCCTGTTGTGGTTGCAAACGTTACTATTCTAACGGACTTTGTTATTCTTGATATTCCCGAGGATGATAGTATGTCTATTATTCTTGGAAGACCTTTCCTTAATATTGCAGGGGCTGTTATTGATTGCAAGAAAGGCAATGTCACTTTTCATGTTAATGGTAATGAGCATACGGTACACTTTCCGAGGAAACAACCTCAAGTTTATAGTATCGACTCCGTTTGGAAAAATTCCATCGATTATATTTGGAGGTTTTGAATTTCCCCTCCCTACTGTCAAGAAGAAATATGATATACTTATTATTGGGGATGTCCATATCCCCGTTGAGGTAACATAGTGTTATTCGAAATTTCTCCGGTTCCATGACTATCGGAATGAGTTTGTTAACAAGACTTGATCAACCTTGTTAGTGGATTCTTTTTGATGAGCATGAGATGGATGAAACTAGAAGCACAACCTTCTGTACCCTCTTTATATTTTCTGTTACTTAGTAGAAATAAAGTAAAATAGTATTTTTCTGTCTATTTCCTGATTTATCCGTGCAATATAAAAATATCCCGAAAATAAAAGTCCTCAGAATGCCATGCCAATTTAATATGATTTTTTCAGGAATTTTTGAGAATTTACTGTGCAAAAATTACCACGGGGGGAGCTGCCACCTGGCCACGAGGGTGGAGGGCGCGCCCTACCCCCTGGGCGCGCCCCCTACCTCGTGGGCCCATGGTGGCCCTCCTCCACTTATCCATGCACCCATCTTCTTCCTCTGTCTCACACAAACCCGAAAAACCAACTCAAGCACGAGTTCCAGCCCCCGTTGCTGTGATTTTCGATCTCCTTGCTTAAAGCACCTCTCGCAAAACTGCTTGGGGAGCTTGTTCCTTGGTATATGACTCCTCCATTGGTCCAATTAGTTTTTGTTCTAGTGCTTTATTCATTGCAAATTTGTGATGCATAGGTGACCATGTTCTTGAGCTTGCATGTCAAATTTATATGGTTTCAAGTAGTTCTAATGCTTGATATATGCTCTAGGCACTTGTATAAGTAGTTGCTATCAGTTTTATTGAAGTTGGTTCACTTTTGTTTGAAGTTACTAAAAATTTCAGAATTATTTTTCAGAGGAAACAATATGCTTAGGAGGATGTTCCAAGGTGGTTCTTCAAGGAAGCAAGGTCCCAGGCTTGCAATGCGTGATGGTGACGAGGAACCACCAAGAGACGCTCTTGTGAGGCCCTGTGAATGGCCTTTGGAAAATTTTATGAATCAAGTGGGAATCAAAGAAGAATTTAGTGCATATTTGAGTAACGCCGGTCTTGAGGACTTTGAAGCTGACAAATGCCCCCAGTATCATGATCTCACAAGTTCATTTGTGAGGAGGTTTGAGTTTTCATCTTCGCGTAATTCTCCTTCAGTCATGTTTGACCTTTATGATAAATCTTATACCATGGACTTAGAGGATTTTACTTCTGCTTGCAAACTTCCATCTTGGGGTAATGTCAGGGATCCCCCTAAATCCGAATATAGAGACTTTCTTGCTAGAATAACTGTGGGGGAATCTAGAGATATAACACAAGCCACTATAGGGAGCATTCACTTTCCTGCTATACATTATTTTGCTCTCTTCATTGGTAGATGCATAAATGCTAAGGATGAAGCATGTCACATGTGTGCCCTTGATCTCAGCATTCTCAGAAGCACTGTGTTAGGGGACCAAGCTTATCATATGGGAGCCATTGTAGCTCATAGGTTGCATCTTAATAGACGTAACGGAGATTTCTTTGGAGGAATTTATGCAACCCGCTTAGCTAATTTTCTTGATGTAGACATTCGTGAGGGTGATATGGAGTTACCCCCTTCTTATTTAGATCTTGATTCTATGTTTTCTCACCAGTTCATTGAGAGGACTGGACCACCTTTCCGGTATCGACTAATCTTTAACAAACGGCATGTAGTCCATATTGCTCTTCCTGCTCCTGCCTTCTTTGATTTTCAGACAAAAGGGAGATATATTATTACCAGAGAGGAGGAAGATGAGTACGAGAGGAGAGCGGAGGCTGCTCGACGCCACGCTGCAACTCAGGAGGCGATAGCCGCTGCATCACAGTATGACCCCAGCTACACATACGGATATCCACCAGGCCATCCCTGGCAATAGACCAACTTAGGCCAAAAGCCTAAGCTTAGGGGAGTATGTATTTCCCACCGACATTACATTTATGTTCACACACACTCATTGCTAGATGTCGGTGCCCATACTCTTTCACTGTAATATCCATGCTAGTTTATTTTCTTTCTTCTTGTGTGTTTGATAAACCTTAAGAAAAAACAAAAAAATTAGTTAGTCTACTTTCCTTGCTTGTAGTAGAATTAAAAAGAAAACCCAAAAATATTTCCCGTTCTTCTTTTGCTTGTTGGGAGCTTTCCCGTGTAAATAGTTTTTTATTTCTTTTCCTTTCTTTGGGGGTCGAGAAGACTATATTGAAAATGCTTAGTGGCTCTTATATGCATTATTGTTTATCTAACTTAGAGCCCATATTACTTGTCTTCTTTCTTGAGTAGAATGCTTGCAGATTCCAGCTTAGTCCAATGCACGTGCACTCTTATTATTATACACACCGTTCGGTCGTGCAAGTGAAAGGCAATAATGATGATATATGATGGACTTATTGGGATGAGAAAAGCTGGTATGAACTCGACCTCTCTTGTTTGTGTAAATATGATGATTCATCGTTCCTGATTCAGCTATTATGAAGTAAACATATTTGCAATGACATTTAGAGATTATAGTTGCTTGTGCCATGCTTGATTAGCTATGAGTTATAATGGTTTACCTTGCGTGCCAACATGCTATTAGAATGGTTATGATGTGGTATGATGGGATGGTATCCTCCTTCAAATGAATTGAGTGACTAGACTTGGCACATGTTCACGCATGTAGTTGAATCCAATCAACATAGCCTTCATGACATTTATGTTCATGGTGGATTATATCCTACTCATGCTTATATTCGGTGTAAATTAATTTTAATGCATGTTTACGACTGTTGTCGCTCTCTCAGTTGGTTGCTTCCCAGTCTTTTGCTAGCCTTCACCTGTACTAAGCGGGAATACTGCTTGTGCATCCAAACTCCTTAAACCCCAAAGTTGTTCCATAAGAGTCCATAATAGCTTCCTATATGTGGTATCTACCTGCCGTTCTAAGTAAATTTGTATGTGCCAAACTCCAATCCTTCAAATAAAAATTCTGTTTCTCGAGCAGCTCATGTGCAACTAGGACTGCCTATATCTTCCATGCTAGGTGGGTTATTCTCAAGAGGAGTGGACTCCGCTCCTCATTCACGAGAAAGGGCCGGTAACCGGGATGCCTAGTCCCATGATCCAAAAAGATCAAAGCAAATCAAAATAATTAAACAAAACTCCCCCTGGGACCCGTTGAATGTTGGAGGCACTCGTTGTTTCGAGAAAGTCATGGATTGATGCTTGTGGAGGAGGGGGGTATAAACCTTTACCATTTTGTTTGGGAACTGCCTATAATGCATGTAGTATGGAAGATACAGCCATCTCATAGTTGTTGCATTGACAGTGAAAGTATGCCGCTCAAAATATAATTTATCTCTATTTCAAAATCGAGCTCTGGCACCTCTATAAATCCCTGCTTCCCTCTGCGAAGGGCCTATCTATTTACTTTTATGTTGAGTCATCACCCTTCTTATTAAAAAGCACCCGTTGGAGAGCACGTTATCGTTTGCATTCATTATAATTGGTTTATTTTGGGTATGACTTGACTGGATCTCTTTTACCATGAATTACAATGTTTAGTCAGTCCTTGATCTTTAAAGGTGCTCTTCATTTATGTTTTGTGGTCTCAGAAAGAGCTAGCGAGATACCATTTTGTTATATCATGTTATGATTATTTTGAGAAAGTGTTGTCATCCGAGTTTTGTTATTATGGCTCGCTAGCTGATTATGCTATTTGATATGAGTAATTGTGAGACCTAGGTGTTATTGTGAGTATGGTTAGTTCATAATAATTGCTGAAACTTGAATGCTGGCTTTTCATGTTTACAACAACAAGAGCAAACAGAGTTTGTAAAAGTTTTTCTTTTTCTCTTTCAGTTTGTCAACTGAATTGCTTGAGGACAAGAAAGGGTTTAAGCTTGGGGGAGTTGATACGTCTCCGTCGTATCTACTTTTCCAAACACTTTTGCCCTTGTTTTGGACTCTAACTTGTATGATTTGAATGGAACTAACCCGGACTGACGTTGTTTTCAGCAGAATTGCCATGATGTTGTTTTATGTGCAGAAAACAAAAGTTCTCAGAATGACCTGAAACTCCACGGAATATCTTATAATAAATAATAAAAAATCCTCGCCAAAGATGAAGACCAGGGGGGCCACACCCTGTCCACGAGGGTGGGGGGCGTGCCCCTCCCCCCTGGGCGCGCCCCCTTACCTCGTGGGCCCCCTGGATGCCCTCCGACGCCAACTCCAACTCCATATATTGGCTTTCGGGGAGAGAAAAATCAGAGAGAAAGTTTCATCGTGTTTCACGACACGGAGCCGCCGCCAAGCCCTAATCTCTCTCGGGAGGGCTAATCTGGAGTCCCTTCGGGGCTCCGGAGAGGGGGATTCGTCGCCGTCGTCATCATCAACCATCCTCCATCACCAATTTCATGATGCTCACCGCCGTGCGTGAGTAATTCCATCGTAGGCTTGCTGGACAGTGATGGGTTGGATGAGATTTGTCATGTAATCGAGTTAGTTTTGTTAGGGTTTGATCCCTAGTATCCACTATGTTCTGAGATTGATGTTGCTATGACTTTGCTATGCTTAATGCTTGTCACTAGGGCCCGAGTGCCATGATTTCAGACCTGAACCTATTATGTTTTCATGAATATATGTGTGTTCTTGATCCTATCTTGCAAGTCTATAGTCACCTACTATGTGTTATGATCCAGCAACCCGAAAGTGACAATAATCGGGACCACTCCCGGTGATGACCATAGTTTGAGGAGTTCATGTATTCACTATGTGCTAATGCTTTGTTCCGGTTCTCTATTAAAAGGAGGCCTTAATATCCCTTAGTTTCCAATAGGACCCCGCTGCCACAGGAGGGTAGGACAAAAGATGTCATGCTAGTTCTTTTCCATAAGCACGTGTGACTATTTACGGAATACATGCCTACATTACATTGATGAACTGGAGCTAGTTCTGTGTCACCCTATGTTATGAATGTTACATGATGAACCACATCCAGCATAATTATCCATCATTGATCCGGTGCCTACGAGTTTTCCATATACTGGTTCTCGCTTATTTACTTTTCCGTTGCTACTGTTATCATCACTACAAAAATACCAAAAACATTACTTTTGCTGCCTTTACTTTTGTTACCGTTACCACCATTATCATATTACTTTGCTACTAAACACTTTGCCGTAGATACTAAGTTTCCAGGTGTGGTTGAATTGACAACTCAGCTGCTAATACTTGAGAATATTCTTTGGCTCCCCTTGTGTCGAATCAACAAATTTGGGTTGAATACTCTACCCTCGAAAACTGTTGCGATCCCCTATACTTGTGGGTTATCAGTGGATAATGATCACTACAAAAAAGAAGACACATCCATCACATTTTGGGTCGAA
Organism: Triticum aestivum; assembly: GCF_018294505.1. NCBI lineage: Eukaryota > Viridiplantae > Streptophyta > Magnoliopsida > Poales > Poaceae > Triticum > Triticum aestivum. The sequence goes on from NC_057801.1 coordinate 148,172,882, forward strand.
CGAAAAAAAATTATGTCATACTTATGACACTTCTATGACGATAATTGTGACAAAACCCGGTATCATCATAGATGTGGTGGGCTCCTACTTCTATGACAAAAAATCATGACAAAAATGGGCTTTTCGTCCTTGTGGGCCGGAGAGGCGGTTGCATGACATTCTTTGGGCCGTCCATGATGAAAAAAACCGTGGTAGAAGCAAGGGCGAGGAAAATATCGGGGTGTTCCCGGTTATAGTGGGTGGTTGGGGTCGAGCGATGCACAGAGGCTTGCGCGTTTCTCTCGTACACGCACATGCGTGGGTGCAAGGCATTGGGCTCTAACTGAACCCGAGCGAGGTGTCGCCTACTGAACTCGAGCGATTGCACTGCAGGCTACGCATTACTGAACCCGAGCAATCCAGCGATTCCTTCACTACTGCTGGTAACTGAAGCCGGTTGATGTTGACTCTGGATGAACAATGAGCCTTGTTGGGGGGGGGGGGGTTGGATGAACAGTTCCCGGTGGACGTTGGATGAACGGGATCCCGTGGTGTTGCCGCTGGATGAACAGGACCCCGATCGATCGAGCCGGTTGGGCGTGGATGAACAAGACCCCGTGGAGGGCTAGATGAACAGGACCCCGTGGAGGGAAGGTTGAACAGTAGCCGGTGGAGGGCTGGTTGAACAGTAGCCGGTGGAGGGCTGGATGAACAGTAGCCCGTGGAGGGGTGGTTGAACAGGACCCCGTGGTGAGGGCTGGTTGAATAGTAACTGGTGGAGGAGTGCGCAGTGGAGGCTGGATGAACAGGAGCTCGTGGATGAACAGTCGCAGGTGGAGGCTGGAGGAGGTCAACGGTGGATGAAAAGTAGCCCGTGGAGGCTGGAGGAGGTCGATGGTGGAGATGAATAGTATCCCGTGGAGTCCCGTTTTGCGGTTCGCCACACCCCTCTCGATGAACAAGACCTCGTTTTTGACCTAGTGCTCCAACACAAGTCCGTTTCCTCCATTTTGCGGTACGCCACACCCCTCTCGGTCAATAGGACCCCGTTTCGATTGTAGGAGGTCCAACTGAAGTCCATTTCCTACGTTTTGCGGTACGCCAGACCCCTCCCGATGAACAGGATCCCATTTCGACCATGGCCGGTCAAACACAAGGCCGTTTCCTCCGTTCCGTCCAAGCCGATTGGCTCCCACGCGTTCCTTTGCCTCCCGATGAACACGACGCATTCCGTTGGCTCCCCATGAACATGACAAAGATGCAGTTTCTCCGTTTCGACCCAGCCATGTACACGAGCCATGGCCGTACGTTTGTGCAAGTAGGCGTTCGAGACCCCGCCCGTATGTACGTACGTGGTCGTATTTACTTTCTTGCACCCTGGCTGTTGTACGTACGTGTACATGCTACGTGCGCGCCTCTACTACGACACGTGCACGCCTCTACTACAACACGTGCGCGCCTCTACATCGACAAGTATGTACAACCAGAATGACAATGCTACGTACGCTTCGACCAGGTGGGTCCCGACTGTCAGGCACTTCCTTGCGTGCGAAGATGTAGCTGGTGGGTCCCTGCAGTCAGGGGGGCGAATCATTTTTTTGCCCGTAATATGGATGCACTTCCTTGCGTGCGAACATGTAGCTGGTGGGTCCCAGCAGTCAGGGGGGAAAGGTTTTTTCGCGAAATATGGTGGCCCGTCCGGTGGGTCCCTGCTGTCAGTTGGAGGAATAATTATTTTGCGCGTAATAAGGAGGCACTTCCTTGCGGCTGTCGTGGACCCAACTGTCAGCCTTTCCACGTATAGTACTCTTCTGATGGAAGTTGCTCCATGACCACGTTGACCACGCCGCACCGAGAGCACCAGGGCGGTGGACGACGGCGAGGCCTAGGAAGGGGACGACCCGGAGCCGGGGAAGACGCGACAGTGGATGCCCACGCGGAGGGGAGTACGAGGGTTCACTGGTTCGGCTGCGGTGTGAGGCTGCCGTCGCTGTAGAATAATAGAGGGTGTGGGTGAGTAGAGGGATAGCCTGGCCAGTGGTGGGACTAGTAGGGGGCGGTGAGGCCTCCGCGGCATCACAGCCGGCCACGGGAGGCAAGAGCACGCGGCACGACCAGCGCTGGTTTGGGCAGCTGGAGCAAGAAGACCAGATGTTGAAGAATTACTACGGTCGTTGGATGGACATCGTACGGACACTCGAGCTAGAATCATTCATATTTACTAAGTTGACAAAGCCCTCCGTCCCCGTCAACTTAGTAGGCCCACAAGTCAGCCTCCCACTATGGTCGGTCCCAGCTAGCTGGGGGTATTCATTTTTTTTTGTGTAATAAGGAGGCACTTCCTTGTGTGCGAAGATATAGCTGATGGGTCCGACCTGTCAGCGAGGGGAACGGCTTTTTCACAAAATACAGAGGCCCTTCCAGTGGGCCAGAGCTGTCAGGTGGAGGAATCATTATTTTGCGTGTAATAAGGAAGCATTTCCTTGCGTGCGGCCGTTGATACGTCTCCAACATATCTATAATTTTTGATTGTTCCATGCTATTATATTACCTGTTTTGGATGTTTATGGGCTTTATTTTACACATTATGTTCCATGCTATTATATTGCTGTTTTTTTGTCTATTTCAGTATTTTGAAGGAAGGAATATCAAACGGAGTCCAAACGGAATAAAACCTTCGGAAGCGTGATTTTCGGAACGAACGTGATCTAGAGGACTTGGAGTGCAAGTCAAGAAGCAGCCGAGTCGGCCACGAGAGGGTAGGGCCCCCCTATAGGGCGCGCCCCCTGTCTCTTGGGCCCCTCGGGCAGCCACCGACGTACTTCTTCCTCCTATATAAGCCTACATACCCCCGAAAACATCCAGGGAGCAACCAAAACACAATTTCCACCACCGTAACCATCTGTATCCGCAGGATCCCATCTTGGAGCCATCGCCGGCGTTCTGCAAGAGGGGGGTTCCACCATGGAGGGCTTCTACATCCACACCATGTCCCTTCCGATGAGTTGTGATTAGTTTACCACAGACCTTCGGGTCCATAGTTATTAGCTAGTTGGCGTCTTCTCTCTTTTTGGGTCTCAACAATGTTCTCCCCCTCTCTTGTGGAGATCTATTCGATGTCATCTCTTTTTGCGGTCTGTTTGTCGAGATCCGATGAATTGTGGGTTTCTGATCAAGTTTATCTATGGATAATAATTGAATCTTCTCTGAATTCTTTTATATGATTGAGTTATCTTTGCAAGTCTCTTTGAATTATCAGTTTGGTTTGGCCTACTAGATTGATATTTCTTGCCATGGGGGAAGTGCTTAGCTTTGGGTTCAATCTTGCGGTGTTCTTACCCAGTGACAGAAAGGGTTGCAAGACACATATTGTATTGTTGCCATTGAGGATAAAAATATGGGGTTTATATCATATTGCTTGAGTTTATCCCTCTACATCATGTCATCTTGCTTAAAGCGTTACCTGTTCTTATGAACTTAATACTATAGATGCATGCTGGATAGAGGTCGATGTGTGGAGTAATAGTAGTAGATGCAGGCAGGAGTCGGTCTACTTGTTGCGGACGTGATGCCTATATACATGATCATGCCTAGATAACATCATAATTATTCGCTTTTCTATCAATTGCTCGACAGTAATTTGTTCACCCACCGTAATACTTATGCTCTCGAGAGAAGCCTCTAGTGAAACCTATGGCCCCCGGGTCTATCTATTATCATATTTGCTTCCAATCTACTTTTATTTGCATCTTTATTTTCTGCATCTATATTATAAAATACCAAAAATATATTTATCTTATCATATTATCTCTATCAGATCTCACTTTCGCAAGTGGCCGTGAAGGGATTGACAACCCATTTATTGCGTTGGTTGCGAGTTCTTTGTTTGTTTGTGTAGGTTCGTGGGACTTGTTGAGGAGCCTCCTACTGGATTGATACCTTGGTTCTCAAAAACTGAGGGAAATACTTACGCTACTATTGCTGCATCACCCTTTCCTCTTCAAGGAAAACCAACGCAAGCTCAAGACATAGCAAGAAGGATTTCTGGCGCCATTGCCGGGGAGGTCTTCGCTCAAGTCAAGACATACCAAGTACCCATCACAAACTCATCTCCCTTGCATTTACATTATTTGTCATTTGCCTCTCGTTTTCCTCTCCCCCACTTCACCCTTGTCGTTTTATTCGCCCTCTCTTTCCCAATCTCCTCTCTTTTCCGCTTGCCGTTTTCTTCCCCTCTCTTTCGCTTGCCGTTTTCTGTTTGCTTGTGTGTTGTATAACTTGTTGCTATGGCGCAAGATAATACCAAATTGTGTGATTTCTCGAATACCAATAATAATGATTTCCTTAGTACTCCGATTGCTCCTCTTAATGATGTTGAGTCTTGTGAAATCAATACCGCTTTGCTGAATCTTGTTATGAAAGATCAATTCGCCGGCCTTCCTAGGGAAGATGCCGCTACTCATCTAAACAACTTTGTTGATTTGTGTGATATGCAAAAGAAGAAAGATACAGATAATGATATTGTTAAATTGAAACTATTTCGGTTTTCGCTTAGAGATTGTGCTAAAGTTTGGTTTTCGTCTTTGCCTAAAAATAGTATTGATTCTTGGAACAAGTGCAAAGATGCTTTTATCTCTAAGTATTTTCCTCCCGCTAAGATCATCACTCTTAGGAACGATCTTATGAATTTTAAACAACTTGATCATGAGCATGTTGCCCAATCTTGGGAAAGAATGAAATTGATGATTCGCAATTGCCCTACTCATGGTTTGAATTTATGGATGATCATACAAAAAATTTATGCTGGTTTGAACTTTGCTTCTAGAAATCTCTTAGATTCGGCCGCCGGAGGCACGTTTATGGAAATCACTTTAGGAGATGCTACAAAACTTCTTGATAATATTATGGCTAATTATTCTCAATGGCACACCGAATGATCTACTAGTAAAAAAGTGCATGCTATAGAAGAAATTAATGTTTTGAGTGGAAAGATGGACGAGCTCATGAGATTGTTTGCTACTAAGAGTTCTTCTATTGATCCCAATTATATGCCTTTATCAACCTTGATTGAGAATAATAATGAATCTATGGATGTGAATTTTGTTGGTAGGAATAGTTTTGGAAACAATGCTTATAGAGGAAACTTTAATTCTAGACCGTTCCCTAGTAATTCCTCTAATAATTATGGAAATTCCTACAATAATTCTTATGGTAATTTTAATAAGATGCCCTCTGATTTTGAAAATAGTGTGAAAGAATTTATGATTTCTCAAAAGAATTTTAATGCTTTGCTTGAAGAAAATTTGCTCAAAGTTGATGATTTGGCTAGGAACATTGATAGACTTTCGCTTGATGTTGATTCTCTTAAACTTAGATCTTCTCCTCCTAAGCATGATATCAATGAGTCTCTCAAAGTAAGAATTTCCATTGACGAGTGCAAGGAAAGAACCGCTAGATTGCGTGCTAAGAAAGATAGCTTTATAAAAGCGTGTTCTTCTAGTTTCCATGAAAATAATGATGAAGATCCTAAAGTTATTGATGTGTCCCCTATTAGATCTTTGTTATGCAATATGAATCTTGAAAATAATGGGACTGGAGATGAGTCAAGTTTATTTAGAAGGTGTCCCAAGAATTTAGAGTTTTTAGATCTTGATGCTAAATTTGGTAAAAGTGGGATTGGAGAGGTCATGACTTTAAATAACATTGAACCCACTATCTCAGATTTCAAGGAATTTGATTATGATAATTGTTCTTTAGAAATTTGTATTTCCTTGTTGCAATCCGTTGTTAATTCTCCACATGCTTATAGTCAAAATAAAGCTTTTACCAAACATATCGTTGATGCCTTGATGCAATCTTTTGATGAAAAACTTAATTTGGAAGTTTCTATACCTAGAAAACTTAATGATGAGTGGGAACCTACTATAAAGATTAAAATTAAAGATTATCAGTGTTTTGCTTTGTGTGATTTGGGTGCTAGTGTTTCCACGATTTCGAAAACTTTATGTGATATTCTAGGTTTCCATGATCTTGATGATTGCTCTTTAAATTTGCATCTTGCGGATTTCACCATTAAAAAGCCAATACGAAGGATCAATGATGTCCTTATTGTTGCAAATAGAAATTTCGTGCCCGTTGATTTTATCGTTCTTGATATAGATTGCAATCTTTCTTGCCTATTATTCTTGGTAGACCTTTCCTTTGAACGATTGGTGCGATTATTGATATGAAGGAAGGGAATATTAGATTCCAATTTCCATTAAAGAAAGGCATGGAGAACTTTCCAAGAAAGGAATTCAAATTACCTTATGAATCCATCATGCGAGCTACCTATAAACCAAGTGCCAAAGATGGCACAACTTAGATCTATCTTCGCTTTTATGCCTAGCTAGGGACGTTAAACGATAGCGCTAGTTGGGAGGCAACCCAATTTTCTTTATGTTATTTGTTTTTGTTCCTGTTTAGTAATAAATTTTGTTTCTACTTTCTGTTTATATGTGTTTTCTTATTTTAATTAGTATTTGTGCCAAGTAGAACCTATAGGATAACCTATGATATGAGTTGATTTGATTCTGCTGAAAAACAGAAACTTTGCGCTCACGAAACAAAATTCAATAAATCACAGGAACGTGCTTTTGCATTGATTACTTTTTCTTCTGATCAATAAACAAATTTTTTAGGACGTCCTATTTTGGTAGGATTTTTGAGGTTCCAGAAGTTTGCGTTAGGTACAGATTGCTACAGACTGTTCTGTTTTTGACAGATTCTGCCTTTCGTGTGTTGTTTGCTTATTTTTATGCATCTATGGCTAGTATGTAAGGATATGAACCATAGAGAACTTGGAATACAGTAGGTTCAACACCAAAATAAATAAAGAATGAGTTCACTACAGTACCTTATGTGGTGGTTTTGTTTTCTTTCACTAACGGAGCTTATAAGATTTCTTGTTGAGTTTTGTGTTGTGAAGTTTTCAAGTTTTGGGTAAAGCTTTTATGGACTATGGAATAAAGGGTGGCAAAAGCCTAAGCTTGGGGATGCCCATGGCACCCCAAGATATTCAAGGATATCCAAAAGCCTAAGCTTGGGGATGCCCCGGGAAGGCATCCCCTCTTTCGTCTTCGTTCATTAGTAACTTTACTTGGAGCTATATTTTTGTTTGCCACGTGATATGTGTTTTGCTTGGAGCGTCATGTATTATATTAGTCTTTGCTTTTCAGTTTACCACAATCATCCTTGCTGTAACACACCTTTTGGGAGAAGCCTATTTGCTTAGGATTTGAGAGAATACTCTATGTGCTTCACTTATATCTTTTGAGCTTGATAGTTTTTGCTCTAGTGCTTCACTTGTATCTTTAAGAGCACGGCGGTGGTTTAATTTTGAAGAAATTGATAGTCTCTCATGCTTCACTTATATTATTTTGAGAGTCTTTTAGAACAGCATGGTATTTGCTATGGTTATAAATTGGTCCTAAAATGATGAGCATCCAAGGTGGGTATAATAAAAACTATCATAGGAAGTGAATTGGATGATATGATCAACTTGATACTTGATAATTGTTTTGAGATAGAGAGGTAGTGATATTAAAGTCATGCTAGTTGGGTGATTATGAATTTAAAGAATGCTTGTGCTGAAGTTAGCAAGCCCCGTAGCATGCACGTATGATTAAAGTTGTGTAACAAATTTGAAGCATGAAGTGTACCTGGCTTGTGCATCCTCATGAGTGGCGGTCGGGGACGAGCGATGGTCTTTTCCTACCAATATATCCCCCTAGGAGCATGCGCATAGTGCTTGGTTTTTTATGACTTCTAAATTTTTGCAATAAGTATATGAGTTCTTTTCACTAATGTTGAGTCCATGGATTATACGCACTTTTACCTTTCCATCATTGCTAGCCTCTTCGGTACCGTGCATTGCCCTTTCTCACCTTGAGAGTTGGTGCAAACTTCGCCGGTGCATCCAAACCCCGTGATATGATACGCTCTATCACACATAAACCTCCTTATATCTTCCTCAAAACAGCCACCATACCTACCTATTTATGGCATTTCCATAGCCATTTCGAGATATATTACCATGCAACTTTCCACCGTTCTGTTCATCATCATCATGACATACATTACTTTTGTCATATTGCCATTGCATGATCACGTAGTTGACATCATATTTGTGGCAAAGCCACCTTGCATAATTTTTATACATGTCACTCTTGATTCATTGCACCATCCCGGTACACCGCTGGGGGCATTCATATAGAGTCATATCTTGTTCTAGTTTCGAGTTGTAATTTATGTGTTGTAATCAATAAAAGTGTGATGATCATCATTATTAAAGCATTGCCCAAAAAGAAAAAAAGGAAAGGCCAAAAGAAAAAAAGAAAGGCCAAAAAAAAGAAGAAAAAGAAGAAGAAAAAGGGAAATAAATAAAGGGGCAATGCTACTATCTCTTTTTCCACACTTGTGCTTCAAAGTAGCACCTTGTTCTTCATGTAGTGAGTCTCATATTTTGTGCTTCAAAATAGCACCATGTTTTCATGTAGAGAGTCTCATAGGTTGTCACTTTCATATACTAGTGGGAATTTTTCATTATAGAACTTGGCTTGTATATTCCTACGATGGGCTTCCTCAAATGCCCTAGGTCTTCCTGAGCAAGCAAGTTGGATGCACACCCACTAGTTTTCTTTTGTTGAGCTTTCATTCATTTATAGCTCTAGTGCATCTGTTGCATGGCAATCCCTACTCCTCATGTTGACATCAATTGATGGGCATTACCATAGCCCGTTGATTATCCTCGTCAATGTGAGACTTTCTCCCTTTTGTCTTCTCCACACAACCCCCAATCATTATTCTATTCCACCCATAGTGTTATATCCATGGCTCACTCTCATGTATTGCGTGAAGGTTGAAAAAGTTTGAGATTATTTAAGTACGAAACAATTGCTTGGCTTGTCATCGGGGGTATAGAAGTTGGGAACATCTTTGTGTGACGAAAATGAAGCGTGGCCTAACTATATGATTTTGTAGGGATGAACTTTCTTTAGCCATGTTATTTCGAGAAGACATGATTGCTTTTATTAGTATGCTTGAAGTATTGCTATTTCTTTTGTCAACATGAACTTTTATTTTGAATCACTTGGATCTGAACATTCATGCCACATTAAAGAGAAATTACATTGAGAAATTATGCTAGGTAGCATTCCACATCAAAAATTCTGTTTTTATCATTTACCTACTGGACGACGAGCAGGAATTAAGCTTGGGGATGCTTGATACGTCTCCAACGTATCTATTATTTTTTATTGTTCCATGCTATTATATTACCTGTTTTGGATGTTTATGGGCTTTATTTTACACATTATTATCATTTTTGGGACTAACCTACTAACCGGAGGCCCAACCCGTATTGCTGTTTTTTTGTCTATTTCAGTATTTCGAAGGAAAGGAATATCAAACGGAGTCCAAACGAAATAAAACCTTTGGAAGCGTGATTTTTGGAACGAACGTGATCCAGAGGACTTGGAGTGCAAGTCAAGAAGCAGCCGAGGCGGCCACGAGAGGGTTAGGGCGCCCCCTCCCCTATAGGGCACGCCCCCTGTCTTGTGGGCCCCTCGGGAAGCCACCGACGTACTTCTTCCTCCTATATAAGCCTACATACCCCAAAAACATCCAGGGAGCAACCGAAACATAGTTTCCACCACCGTAACCTTCTGTATCCGCGGGATCCCATCTTGGAGCCGTCGCCGATGTTCTGTGGGAGGGGGATTCCACCATGGAGGGCTTCTACATCAACACCATAGCCCTTCCGATGAGTTGTGAGTAGTTTCCAACAAACCTTCGGGTCCATAGTTATTAGCTAGTTGGCTTCTTCTCTCTTTTTGGATCTCAATACAATGTTCTCCCCCTCTCTTGTGGAGATCTATTCGATGTAATCTCTTTTTGCGGTGTGTTTGTCGAGATCCGATGAATTGTGGGTTTATGATCAAGTTTATCTATGGATAATAATTGAATCTTCTCTGAATTCTTTTATATGATTGAGTTATCTTTGCAAGTCTCTTCGAATTATCGGTTTGGTTTGGCCTACTAGATTGATCTTTCTTGCCATGGGAGAAGTGCTTAGCTTTGGGTTCAATCTTGCGGTGTTCTTACCCAGTGACAGAAAGGGTTGCAAGACACGTATTGTATTGTTGCCATCGAGGATAAAAAGATGGGGTTTATATCATATTGCTTGAGTTCATCCCTCTACATCATGTCATCTTGCTTAATGCGTTACTCTGTTCTTATGAACTTAATACTCTAGATGCATGCTGGATAGCGGTCGATGTGTGGAGTAATAGTAGTAGATGCAGGCAGGAGTCGGTCTACTTGTTGCGGACGTGATGCCTATATACATGATCATGCCTAGATAACGTCATAATTATTCGCTTTTCTATCAATTGCTCGACAGTAATTTGTTCACCCACCGTAATACTTATGCTCTCGAGAGAAGCCTCTAGTGAAACCTATGGCCCCCGGGTCTATCTCTTATCATATTTGCTTCCAATCTACTTTTATTTGCATCTTTATTTTCTGCATCTATATTATAAAATACCAAAAATATATTTATCTTATCATATTATCTCTATCAGATCTCACTTTCGCAAGTGGTCGTGAAGGGATTGTCAACCCCTTTATTGTGTTGGTTGCGAGTTCTTTGTTTGTTTGTGTTGGTTCGTGGGACTTGTTGAGGAGCCTCCTACTGGATTGATACCTTGGTTCTCAAAAACTGAGGGAAATACTTACACTACTATTGCTGCATCACCCTTTCCTGTTCAAGGAAAACCAACGCAAGCTCAAGATGTAGCAGCCGTGGACCCAACTATCAGCCTCTCCATGCACAGTCTACTTCCCATGGATGTCATTCGTTGACCACGTTGACCACTCTGCGCCGAGCGCATCCAAGGTGGTGGACGATGGCGAGGCCCCGGACAGCAACGAGCCGGAGATGGGAAGACCGGGAGTAGAGTCGCAGACGGAGAGGTGTACGAGGGTTAAGTGGTTCTGGTGCGGTGTGGTTCGGCAGTTGGTGGAGAAGAACAGGAGGTGTGGAGGGGTGGAGGGATGGCCTGGCCAACGGTGGGGTAGCGCTTCACAGCAAAGCATGCTAAGCAGAGCTGCTAGCAGCAGGAGGCGGGAGCAGGTGGTCCCAGTGGCGCTGGAGGAAGAAGACGAGAGATTGAAGATGGATGCCGGTCGTTGGTTGTAAATCCAATGGTTAACAATGTCAGAATCATTTGTTGACTAAGTTGACAACGACTTGCGTTGGCTTCGACCTGTTGGCCACATTTCAGCCTCCAAAAATGTGGCACGTATTCAAACCATTTTTTCAGAATTACAGTCTTTTTTTGCGCGGTAGAATTTACAGTCAATTTGATCTCTTTTTTTTAGAATTACAGTCCATTAGCTGGGTTGGGTGAACAAATAATGTAGCGTCCATGCGGCCCATTTATTTTTCCTAAAAAATTACAGGCCATTTGCAGTTTCTCGAAATACATGATTTTGCCGGGCTAATTCTAATTATAATATTGGGTTGGGCGCAGCAATGTTATCAAAAAATAAACAGGGGTTGAGCATTTTGTTATAAATATATTTAAATAATAAGTGATTTATTATTACATTGGTCCTTAAATCTTACCAAGCTTTTGTACACAATCACCAGGATTTTCATTGCCAAAAAAATCGAGGATTTTACTGTTAAGAAATTATTTTTATAAGTTAATAAAATGTGGGATGTTGTTTTCTTACATATGTAAGTATCTATTAAATATATGATGACAATAACAATAATATATAATAACATATAAAATAATTTAAATATATATAATATAGTTAGAAGGGAAACATAAGTTGGACCAGGCGTTCCTATTCTTATATAGAAAAATAGAACAGGCCTCTGTGTTTTCTTCAAAAAAATACATAAATTGGGCTACCAATGTTTCAGGAAGAATAAAACCTCGGATGGGAGGTCAATAGGCCGGTCGATACATGACGGCCCTCAAAAAATACAAATCGGCATGTCATGGGCTGCGCATGTTAAAAAAGAAAGCCTAGACGAGGCAGCCCAAAACCCAGCTGATACTTGCTGCCCTAGTGGTAATAAATGATACCTTCCAGCTCCCCGGTTTCGTTGTGAATTTATCTCCTATAGTAACTACGTTGAAGCACCTAAAATAATGTAACTATGTTGAGAAGCCCATGGGCCCCAACGTCAGTATAGAATTAGGAGGAAGTATTTTTTCGATGAGGCACTTGCTTGCGTACGTCCATAGACCTGATGGGTCCCGGCTGACCGCCTCTCCACGTACAATCCTCTCTAGATTCCTCTCGTTTGTTTAGCATGTTTACAACAGCAGACAGCGGCGCCGCGGTGAGCACACAAAGGTGCAGGAGGAGATCCGACCACCCGAGGAAGTGCCTTATTTGTAACGAAAGTACTGAACTAGCCCAGTGGCCAAGTGACACTACCCGACTGTTGTTCCGCCCGGGTTCGACTCCACCTGATGCAGGGAAAATATCTCCAAATTTTTTGCCTCTGCCATTATTGACATGTGGGTCCCCATTGTCATCTACGCACACCATGTCAAACACTTTCCAAAACTTCGTCCCTCATTTTTCGCACACTCGACATTGTGTGGGCATTTTGAAAATAGCATATCTTTTTGACTGTGCATCATATGAAGATGTGCTATGCATGAATGTTGATCAGCATGATGTTAACTGGCTGGTAGTTCCATTTTCTACCATGAATAAAACTTCCAACATGATGTTAACTCTGTTTGAAAAGGTCGTGTTAATATAAATGCTCTACCTCTGAAAGTTGCAGTTTCTTATCTAAAATTGAACTTGTAGTTTCTTATCTGAAACTGAAACTTGTAGTTTCTTCTCTGAGAATCACATTGTCTGCACTTTTATACTCCTATGAAACTACATTTTTTAAGTGTTAAAAATAGATCTCTAGAATTCATAAAATACTTCATATGCTCAATACTGCAAATCTAAAATTCAAAAGACATTCATATCTGAAAGTACTCTCAAAATACACAACACAAAACACAATTCACAACCTGCAAATACTGACAACCCTAAGATCCTCCTGACAATTCACAACCTGCCTAACTATTGAGTTGGGGGGCAGTCCGCTCCTATTCCTCGGTGGCAGACAGTCGCCCCGTGAGACGATGTGAACGACAAGGGGCAGGATGGCGGGGAAGTGTTGTTGGGCCAACTGCTTTTCTCCTCTTGCAGTTGGGTTCGGTCGACGAAGACTCCACCGGCTCGCTCTGGCCCGACACCTTCACAAACGGCACCCTGTAGATGCTCGGTCCTTCAATCTCTAGTGGATGCTCCATCTGGGATCGATACTCCCACCGCCGCTCCCTCATGATCGGATTCGGTGAATCTGTTTGCTCCATGGCCCAAAGGAGCATCTCTATGTACTCCTATGCGACTCCCTCTGGGAGTATCGCCGCATTTTCACTCTATTGCAGATATTTGGCCATGGATGTCGTCGTTGCCGCTAGTTCGTCCTTGTTGTCAAACCAAGACTGTATCTCCAACATCCTAGCTAGCTTCACAGGGTTGCCGTCTGTGATCCTCATGTATCGGTTGTACTCCTCCATCGATCTACTTCTCCACAGCACCTTCACTTGCCGGCGGTGGTTTTTGAATGGAAGAGGAGAGGAGCAGCACTAGTTTTGGATTACAACGGGAGAGGAGTGGCGCTCGTTTTGGATTGGAATAGGAGAGGAGGGATGGTGGTTTTGAAATGGAAGAGGAGAGGAGCGGTGCTGGATTTAGATTGGAACATGAGAGGAGTAGCGGTGGTTTAAGAGGAGAAGAGCGGAAGAGCGGCGCTGGTCTTGGAAGTATTTTTTGTTTTGCATATTTTGGGTCAAAGTTTGACCATGTACTGTATTTGAAAAGCAAAATGTGAATGCATGTCACCAAAAATTGTATCGTTTGGTACTTTCAAATTATATTATTTTTGCAACGTATAACATATATTTTATTTGTGAAAATCATGGTCAATTATGACCTAGAATAAAAGGGAGACTAGTTAATGTGGGGTCGCTTTCTTAATTGAAGGGTAAATTGATTTTGATTTTGATCCAGTCACAGTGCGCCGGCCCTCTCGTCCAATCCTAAATCGCTGTCGCACGCTCCTCTCCCTCTTCTCCATTGCAAAACCACCTCCTCTCCTCTCCATCATCTCCATTCCAAAACCACCGTCTCGCCTCTCCCTCTTCTCCATTGCAAAACCACCCCCTCTCCTCTCCATCATCTCCATTCCAAAACCACCATCTCGCCTCTCCCTCTTCTCTATTGCAAGACCACCATCTCTCCTCCCATCTTCCAAAGCTAGCACCACACCACTTAGAAGGACATCTATGGAGAGGATGCAGCAGCGAATCAGGCAGATCATCGGTGGCAACCATGCAAAGTTAGCCAGGTTGAAGGAGATCCTTACTTGGTTTGACAATGAGTGGGAGATTTCGAGGATGGTGAGGGCCATGTGGCAATGTATGTGAAAGAGCGAGACGGCGGCGATGAGGGCGGTGATGTACTCCTCGGCGGCAGTCACGCCGCGGTCCTTCAAGTTCATCGAGTATCTCCTCTGGGCGATGGAGCAGACAGATTCGCCCGAGGCGAAAGTCATGTGGAGGTGGTGGGCGTATAGGTTGAAGGTGGAGCACCCAGAGGATAACGAATCGATCGAGTATGGTGTGCCCTTCATGAGGGTGCAGAGCCATCTGAAGCCACGGGAGTTTTCATTCTCCCACCGCAAGAGGAGGCCGGATGGCGCGACGTCTCTTCCCCTCCGTTCTCCACGGTTCCCTCGATGCTCGCCTCGTTTCAACGGCGGTGGTAGGGTTTAAGGTAAGCTTCACACTAACCTAATCTTCCATCTGCTCATGCTTACAATCAGTGTGACACCTAGTGAAAATCATGCTTACAATCAATCTCCGAGTACTACGCTAATCACCCTAAAATAGCTCTGGACCTTTGGGTCAAAGTTGTGACACTGTGTACAAATAAAGAAAAATAGATTGGTGCTTCTTTCAGAAAAGAGTACTCCCTAGAAAACTGCCAATATAAGCTACTAATATTTGGTTAGAGGATTTGCTGCCGAGAAAGATCCGTCCACAGAGAGCGCCACACATCCCACTGGTGGTGGTGGATGCCAATGCGTGCATGGAGCATGGTTGATGTCGGTAATTTTTAGTTGGCACACCTCGCACTCTGCATATATGTCGGTTCCATCCGTACATTTGTGCAGTTCCACCAAAATGCAGCTGAATAACCCTGTTTGCATAGATAATGAAATAGCATGATTACATTATAGTGGCACTAGTTGATGAAACATACACTAATAAATAGAAGAAAATATTGCGATAGTATCATAGTATGCCATGTTGCAAGGGTGAGATGGGCCCTGCGATGCCTCATACGGTACGCCTCATACTGGAAATCGACCCAAGTCTCCCTGATACACCTTCTGCCAGTGATGAACATTAATGTACAACGGTAGTACAAGGAGGGGCCTTGAGACATTCCAATCTCTATTTTTGTGCAGATCAACTAAAATTAAGCACCCTAGTTTGCAGAAACGCGTAAACATTAACAATGGGACTAGTTGACGAAACATATAATAACAAAGAGAAGCACTTTCTTTATCTACATTGGAAATGAAATGATAGAGAGGACACTCACTCTATTTTAACTATATTATTACTTCATTTTATCAGTGACACTAGGGTCGAGCAGGTGGCAAACGAGGTGTACCGTGCGTCGCAAGGATGGAGGCTAGGGGTGCTTAGACTAGGATGTTGAAGCTGGCTCTTTCAGTCCCTATCTTCCCCCCTGATGTTTCTGTGGTAGCATTTGGGTTATAATCCAAACTTGGTCGAGCTGGTGCTGCGTCCCCCTACCTTCCTAGCTTATGTGGCAAACTTGTCTCCTGCTAGTACACAGTTTGTTCTAGTAGTAGTTGCATAACTGCCCGTTTACACTGAGATGTTGTCGGATAATGGTTCTCTATGGTTGGGTTTCTTTAATGAAATCAGAGGAAACCCCCTCTTTCGATATATAAAAAAATCAGTGGCACTAGCGGTGCCAAAACATTGCCTCAAATTAATAGTGACACTAGATTAGGTGCAAAATAATAACATTACTGCTTTATCATGGCAGTGCCAAAATAGTAGCACAAGAGCAGACTCAACATGCAGGATCTTTGGCAAATGGTCAGACCAAAAAGGAACATGCCTCGTGATGGGAACCATATCTGCAGTCAATGCCATCGTAGAAGGGATGACACCAGTCATCAACATGGATGATTCAATTCATAGGACCTTTTGGTGCAGTTCACCTAAAATGAAGCAATGTCCCATGAGCTAGCAACTTCTTCTTTTTTTAAGAAAAGGGCTCCAGCCCCGGTTCCATTTCCATCAGAAAACGAAACCCACAGAGCTTCTTCTTCATTAGTTGCAATAAAATTGAGCAACACGAAGGTTGGTTGTGAAGCTCCTGGAATGTTCAACTATAATTTAGATATCATTTGTGCAGTTCAACTAAGATCAAGCGTGAAATGTATATCTTTGTTTGCACAAAAAGGTGGAAAGGAGGGTGACTAACAAGTGATGAAACATGCATCAAATGAAAAGAAGCATGTTCCTTATCAAAATGGCAATCCTACAAGGACAGTAGCAATTTCTAAAGCAGCAACATTGCTAGATTAAATACGACATTACTTTAATGGTGCCATTGCTTCATTTTACCAGCAACATTACATTAACAGCTGCTACAGAGTCGGTATTTGGGCACGGGAGAGTAGGCGGACCAGGACGGTAGCATTTCTAACGAAAATAAGCAACTTATCTTAATGGGAAATTTAGTAGGACATGAAAAAAAGTGCCATTGATTCATATTACTGGAGGCATTACATTGAAAACAACATTGGTTTAACGTGTCCTTAATTTTAATAGTGCGACTGCTACATTTTACCAGTAGCATTACATAAGAGTGGCTCGGGGCAATAAACATCAGAATAGGATATTTGGGTTGGTCCCATTTTTGTTTGGTATAGCCACCCTATACTATGTGAGGCTAGCAAATCTAGTGTTGGGCTTACTCTGTTGACTTGTCCCCCAGTCCCCACTTTCTTTCCTTTTTCAACGTTAGATCGGGTTTATATTAAGTCTGCTGCATTTCCCTTTATTTCCCTATTAGACCAAGAGACCAGTTGGATAGCCAGTCTTTGCTACTTTTCGCTCCCATTATTTCCTCTTTCGACCAAGTCCTAGATTCAGGTAACAAATCTTCCCCCACCCCCCACCCATTTCTTCCTTGTTTGAACCAAGTAGTACTAGATTCGAGTGCATGAACTAGTTTTACCTCTTAACGGTAAAAAATTAGGTGGTTTTCGAACAGCCGATCGATCCTATCTAAGAGGGGGCCTGAGAAATAGTAGAAGATACAAATGCAGTGACGTCAGGAGCTCGGGAAGTAGAGAAAGGTCAGTTTCGAAGGAAGTTATACCTAAGGGTCGCCGGGATGTTGCTAGGTGGGTGGCGGGAGGCCGGATCTGCCCACACTACGGCAGCGAGGAAGAAGGGGTCGGAGGCCCTCCCTAGCCAGCGGTGCTTGGGAGAGAACGGCAAGGCACGCTGATCGGGACACGCTGGCAGTGGGTAAGAGCCATCGCCGAGGACAATAGCGTGAACATTGCACCTTCTCACCTTCCCCGGTGGAGAGGATCCGGCTGGATCTATGACCAGCGGTGAGTAGAGAGAGAGTGTGGCCACCGCTGTCGTGTTTAGATCTGGAGAGGACGAGACAGTGTGAAGAGGGCAACACTAGCAAGCAAGCACGGAGGCTCCTGCCTATATAGTGGAGTACTAGTTTTATTTTGTCTACCGGAGCCGGATTGACCTCGTCAATGACTGTCGAGAAGTATTCATGCACGTGCCCCGGAGGCGCAGTTTTTGTCATTTTGATCTGAAGCATCGGATTATAACATATAACATGAAAAAATGTCACATGACAAGAAACCATAACCTCACTGCCCAAAGGAGACAACATGAATCCCGACGGACAAACTAGACGAGGATCAAAGCTCAAATTAAATATAAACTCATAGAAAAGGGGTCCATCGATAGATGTTCTAATTAACATAGCTGGCTTGACCTAGATGGCAGCCAAGTAGTCTTCGTGCATGTGCCCCCAATGACTAGCCCCTTGGAGGAACTCAGTTGTCGCTGTTTAACCCTCAAAGTGATCCGAAGCACATGACACCTAATTTTGCAAGATGACAAGAAACTTTTTTTAGATTTCTCACCAGAACTACAACCCTGTACAACACAGCCTCCACGATATGTAGACGATAGTAAATCCAGGCGTGTTTGCTGGAGTCTGGTCACATGCATGGACGAACTAATCTTTCGTGTCTTGCAGGGATCGTCCAGGCACCAACATATGTACAACACTTCTCTAGTACTATCGCTCGTCTCTCTCTTCTATTAACTCATCCAACTTGCGGGGCCAGGGAGTGTGCCTATGGTCGGTTCTCAGTTGCGGTCCCACATGTGTGTGCAAACGCAATATGACATGTGTTCCATTTGGAGAGCGGCGTGCCAGATCAACCGATCGTTTGGGGTGCGACGCGAATGCGATGGGCGTGCTGTATACTCCGTACATGTGTACCGCCGTTTTCTTGAGGCTTTGCTCCATGGAGGAATCCATGGATACAAAATTAGTATAATGTACTATTTAAAAGTCAAGGGCGGGGCTTTTCCTGCGCGGTAGGCGGGGCAGTTCCGCCTAGTCGGTTCGACAGAGACGCGAGAAGATGAGGGAGTAGGCTGCTGTAAATGTAGGGGTGTGTGATTTGACAGCAAGTTGCTGCTGGATAGGTGGGGCCCCGTGATTTGACTTGCCATTATCATTTTAGCTGCGGCTTTACGACCGGCGTGAGTCTCTTGATTCCTGACCACCTCCATACAGGTGCCTCTCCCAATGCTCCACCATGTAGAGATTGGCTCTTGCATGAGAGCCCACTCCTCCACTTTTTCCTTGCCTCTTTCCTCCACATATGCAAAAATGCCATGTAAAGCGGGCTTATAGCCCACTATTGTACTTACTTGCTCCTACAGGTGCTAAGCCTGCCACAGAGGCATAAAGTCTGATGTGGCAAGTTAATCAAGAAGAGAGAGACTAGTTTGGTGACCCAGGGAAGAAAAGGTGCTAAGCGCGTGTACCTAGGTGAAAAGATAATTTTGAGTCTATAGCTAATTAAATGAAGCAAACTTAGCAACAAAAAACTAAGCACATATGGGGACTTGATTACTAAGCCATTTAATGCCCTTAGCACCTCATCTAAGCAACATTTCATTGGAAGAGGTCACTCCATGGTAAATGCAATAAATACTACGAAGAAAGAGATAGAGAGAAGTAAAAAATACTCTTATAGCCAACCTTATAGCTGACCTTGTTATAGTATGAGTGACTAAGTGATGACTATGTATGACATGCCAACATCAGATAGCCTAACGCACCGTGCTAAATCTCCAAGGGCGCGACTGCGCGAGCGAGGCGACGGTCGTGGTAGGCGCGACCATGATACAGGCTGCTGGCAGCCCTTGGATCTGAGATTGAATGGTCGCATGCTAAGTTGCTGAAAATTTGCAGAATAACCCTCCAGGATAGGATATTCACCCATAGATCTAGAATCACGCCATGCAACCGTTCGATCTCAGATCCAAGGGCTCTTGAAAGCTCGTATCATGGGAGAATGGAAAGCTTCATATCACCTGTAATTTTCCCGATGCTTGACATGACATCGAAAGCCATTTAATTGGGTGTTGAGTAGACATGACATCTAATTGGGCCCCCATAGTACTGTGCATGAATCCACCAGGCAAGCCACTACCCTGTTGTTCACACGCAACACTCAACATTTTTACAATCGAAAAACCGCTGGTAATTCGCTCCTACTCGTCCCCAGACGTCCTTTAACATTACGGCAGTTCGCTCCTAGTCGTCCTGTCCTTTCACATTATGGTAGTTCCACTAATCCTAACCCTCCTCCCAAATCCATGGCGTCCCAAGTCTCCATGATCAGCGGTGAGTACAAGGTTAGAACCATCACCGGCAATGAGTTTGACGTCATCTACACCCGTTCTTCTGCGACGGTGAAAGGATGCCTTGCTCGCTTCAGACGCATGTTCGAAAACTCAAATGATGAGTGGGTCACTGGGCTAGATGTTGAGTACACCACAACCCTGGACAAAGAGAAGAATCTAAAGGAGGAAGAGAAGATGAAGCCCACTGTGATCCAGGTTTGCCTGCATGACTTATGCTTGGTCTACCACATATGCCATGCCGACGTTGAGTGCAAGGAATTTAAGAACTTCCTCAAGGGTGGCCTAGTCAGATTCATTACTGTAGACTTTACGAACAATGGAACAGTCCTGGGTCGGATAGGCCTCGTTGTAGGCAACCCCTTCAACCTCCAGAAGAATGGGCTGGTGCCCTCCCGTGATCAGCCTTCAATGCTGACCCTGGCAGGAGCCATGGTTCATCCTTTGTACATTAAACTGAAGAAACCTCCGCACACGTTTCATTGTGCATGGCACTAGAATGTACTAGATATAGACCACATCCACTATGCTGCAATGGATGGCTACCTTAGTTTCAATATCTACAAGGGTTGGATGAAGAGCAAGAGCCAAGTGTGCGGTTCAAGCAAAGAAGTATCGGCCAAGAGGAAGAGGGACAAGGACAAAGTCGAGGGACGTGGACGAGGACTCCGAGTAAGGTGGCAGTGTCGTTGCTCATGGTGGTTCTAATGCAGTGTCTACTGGATTAGTTGCTTAGTTTATATTCAGATGTGCTTAGTTTTATTTGAGGGGTGTGTTGTGCTGAGCCCCCAGCAGAACTATGTTATGTTTCTTCTCGTTACTTTAACTCTTCAGTACGTACATACTAGTATTTCTTATAGTTCATATTTTAGTTGGTATAGTACTATCGCTCATTTCTTCACATTATATACGTACAATATATTGGCCAACATCATATAGCCAGTAGTTTAGTTGTCAAAGAATTTCAGGGTGCTTAGTTTTGTCAAAGAATTTCAGGATGCTTAGTTTTATTTGAGGAGTATGTTGTGCTGGACACCATTATTTTGACTCAAATCTCTTTTGCCATGTTATAATGACATAAATACCGATGGACCAACATGCCAGCTCTCCCTCTATCTCACTACAGTAAAATAAAGTGTGGGGCCTACTTGATCCCAACAACATTCTTATTTTCCTGTAAAATTATTCACTTGGTTACTCCTAACAAGCGGGGCCACACTTATCATTGTGAGAATCGGCTTATTTTTGTCATGTAACATGGTCAACGGGTTTGACGTGAAAATAACAATGTCTAATGGCATTTTTGAGCAAACATCTAACTTAACAATGGCATTTTTTAGATATCTAATTGCATTTTTGAGCATGCATCTCACGGATCGACGGCATTTTTGATTAGTTATAACTTCTAATGGCAAAACTAAGTAGTGATACACAACTAGTGGCATAAATAATAAGAACCCAAGAATTAAATAGGTATGCTAATTTCTTTAACAGAATTTAGCACCCCATTTAAGCACGTACTAGCTTTTTTTTAATAGTACTATATGCATAATTTGGCGACGAGCGCTCTCTATATGTACCACCTTTTTTATCTAATTTCATCTTGTTAGTTTTGCTCCATGGCGCAATCCATCGATACTACTACTGTATAAAAGTATACATTTTTTAAAAGGCTAGAGGGCGGGGTAGTCTAGCTTGGTCGGTTTCACGAGAGTCGAGGGCCTTTGTGATTTGACGGCTCATTACTGCTGGAAGGCAAGGGCCTTGTGATTTGACTGCTTGTATAAATGTGCCGACGACCTAAGGAGGAGCAAAGAACCGTGCGGTATACTCAAGTTTTCCACTGGAGTAGTACTACGATGGAGGAGCACAAAACACGACAGCCTAGTGCCATATGGTGATAAAAATGATCTAATTTGCTAGTCATCTCATTGTTAGCATTGTTCTATTCATGCCTCGCAAAGAACGTGACACGTGCGGTGAAACACCCGAAGCAAAAAAAGAAACACAGAAGCAAAAGAAGAAGGAAGATTATCACCCCAAAAAAGAAGGAAGACACACACACAAGTCTGGGGCGCCGCTCTCACTACATGAAAGGTTGCTGGCCGCGGAGTCGTAACTGCTTCTTCATCGCCTCCAAGACCTCCATCTCGTTGTGCGTCTCCTCCGCCATCTTCTTCATTTTGTCCATGACGCGGGATTTCTCGACACGAGCCTTCATCATCTGTTCCACGGTCGCATTATGTACCTTGACAGCAGCTGGGTGCTCGATGCGGAGCTTCGCCAACTCCTCCTTCTATTCCATGATGAGGGCCTACAACATTTTCATCGAGGAACTACTATTCTCATGCAGCTTCTTCCAGCTGGTGTTCTTCTCCTTCAGCAGGTCGAGCTCGTGGCAGAGCTTCTCCTTGTCCTCCTGAAGTTGCAAAATTTTGCCGGTCGCCTTCTTCTCCGAGGCAATGCTCTTCTTCAACAGCATCACCAACCAGGCGGTCCACTCCCCCTGCTCATTGAGCTCAGCGGGCATGTCGTCGAGGCTCTCCTTCAGCAGCTCCACCAAGCCATGGATGAACTCATTCTGCTTATTGAGGTGCTTATTGAGCTGATTGGGCATGCCGTCGAGGGATATCGACTCCAGCGCCACCAGCTCGGCATGTTCGCCTCCGCGGCTAGGGCGCTCCTGGGAGCCATCGCCTGCCCATGAGAGATCTTTCGAGGTCTCTGCGTGGCAATGAGCCCTCTCTTTTTTTCCGCAGCATTGGTTGTCGCTCCCTTGTTACGAGTAGTTCTCAACCTAGAGCTCTGCACACCGGCCATGACAAGGACAAACGAACAAGAAGGACTTATGAGGACGAAGGTAGAGTAATTTTCGGTTAGGTAGTTCCCCTTTATATAACCTAAGTACTAGCACTAGTACTAAAACCTGCATAGTGGGAACACGTTCAGGTTTGGTACGTACTAGTAGGTGTGAGCAGGCTTGCACTTAATTGTAGCACTAGTACTTTCGAATGTGATGGTAACAAGGTAAAGATTAATTGATGGTTTTGGTTTCGAGGCCCGAAATGGCTCCCTATGAGTTTAGTGGAACATAAATTTCAAGTACTCCCTCCATCTTAGTTTACAAGGCTTGGACGTGTATCTAGGTCATCAATGTAACTTGTATAAAATAAATTGATTAACATAAAAAATATATCATTAAAAAATAGAATGTTTGAAGTTTGTAATGATATATTTTTCGTAATCTATGCCTCTTATTAAGTTGGTCAAATTAACGAGCTAGGTACACGTGCAAGACTTGTAAACTGAGATAGAGGGAGTACTACAATGCTCAAATGCGGTCGCACAAGTCAGTGATGTAACTGGTCGTACATGTCATACCAAGCCGATGTGTGTCCCTTTAGTGAGACGCGGGACCGATCGACCATCTATTGGTGCGACCGACCGTAAAGTATTATGCGATGGAGACTTCTGGTTGTGGCTTCGGTTGATTGTCACGACCAAGCATTCTAAAACTAGTGATAAATCAATTACCATCTTTTTCCAAACGACCAAGTATTTTCATAGGAATACAATATATATATATAGATGGAGTGATTGTCAAGGTTGCAAATCGACATGGCGTTGCAAGTTCACTGCATCGCTGGCGGGGAAGGAGGGCAGCTCACCTTGCCTACGATGCATGCCCAGCGGAGCCGCCTCAACTGGTCCTGGGATTTGGCTTCTCCTACCGCCCATTTGAACAGTTGCACCGGCTACTCATGCCATTGCGCAGGCATGCGTGTTCTTTCCTCCGCATTCGACTCCGTGAATATGATCTTTGCCATTAGACCTAGCTCGAAATCAACATGATGCTGCCAGATGCTGACATGCCTCAGCATCTCTCCCCTGAGATCGACTTGCGCTCCGCCTTGTGCTGCGCCAGGCGTAGCTCCTTGGAACTTCTCTCCAACCGATGCGACGCTTCCTCGATCTGATTTGCCGTTGATGCCCACCACCTGAAACGCAGCCCTGGCATGTCCTCCGGTGCCACTGATCTGTGATTCCAGAGCAATGGATCCCCTCTAAAACACATGTCGGTTTTTCTCAAAGGCAGCAGTGCCGCGGGCCGCAGCGAGAGGGCAGCCCACGGGATCCTGGGATCTAAGGGATTATCCATGGCGGGATCCTCCATGGCAGGATCCGGTGGGCGAGGTGGGGAGGCGAGCCTAGGCGCTAGGAGAGCCCTACGAGGCTAAGATAAAGATATTACTACTCCACTCTGTCCATATTTAAATACAAAGGCCACCAACAGTAGCCCTCGCAAAAATTGATCATGCTGCATGCGTCCTAGTTTATTGGCCCCTTTTTTTGTGCCACTTTATATGACATGCATAAATATTATGTTACTTAAAAATATGGTCAAAAATTGGCAGAAAATACGAAGGAGACCAATGGAAGTACTAGCTACCCATG
This sequence comes from Triticum aestivum, assembly GCF_018294505.1. Taxonomy (NCBI): domain Eukaryota; kingdom Viridiplantae; phylum Streptophyta; class Magnoliopsida; order Poales; family Poaceae; genus Triticum; species Triticum aestivum. The sequence goes on from NC_057801.1 coordinate 148,197,484, forward strand.
ATTTAACTACTTGCATGCGGGCAGTGGAGTAGTAATGTCTTTCTTCCGCCCTCACGTCCACTCAATTTGCACGCATTGTATTAGTTGACCATCAATGAAGTGAAGGACTTTACATGCGTCAAATTATCACATGGGGTGGATCTTCATACAAAAATGCGTCTGCCCGTGTACCCGCGTGTGCATGCGAGGGAATGAGTGCGTGCATGGCGTGCATACACATCTTCGCTTCATGCATGTACCGCCAGTGTGGCTCAGAGAGGACGAGTACATTCTTCTAGAACTAGCAGTACGTCACTGTGATCAATCCACACAAGGAGGTCGTGACAACGCCTCCACATGTGCCACATGGCTTCATGAGCTGTAAGAGAGACACTGTGTAGCGTGTCATTAGAATTCTAATTTACGTGTTTTGCACATACTCGAAGTACTAGTAAGGTACACATGCATTGCACGCATCAGATTTGGCAACCAAAATATGAATAAATACCACACTATAGCATGTAAGCTCTGAGACATATATGCCTGATGTAGACCTTTGTCTAATTCTTATAGTTCATCTCATTCAAAATCAATTAGTTTTTATAAAAAAGCTAGGGCCTCTTTGATTCGTAGGATTTCCAAAATGCGGGAATAGGAAAAACATGATTAGAGTGGAATGTCGTCCTGAATCCTACATGATTGTACGAGTGTTTGATTGTGCATAGAAAAAACGCAGGATTCTTTCAAAGAGGTTTGAGTGGATGGGATGTTTCCTATGAAATCTAGTGCAAATGAATCCTATGGGGAAAAATCCTATGGTTTACAATCCTACAAATCAAACAAACAAGATAGGAAAAATTCCTAAGGATTAGAATCCTCCAAAATTCCTTTGAGAATCCTTTGAATCAAAGAAGCCCTTAATCTATTTTATGATTCATGGAATTGTGCTTTGTAAAGCATAAAGTAAAAACAAATAATGGCAATTCAACTAGAAAAAAGTTTGGGCAGTTATGATACGGAAGATTCTAGAACAAAGGAGAAGCACTTGTGTTTTGAGGTTTGTGCATTATGCTTAAGTTCAACCATGGAGTCTGCTAGATTGTACATGTGGCAAAATCCGGTGGGGGCTAGAAGATGGTGCAAGGGGCCAAGTGGAGGGAGACTATGAAGGAGTGCACAAGTGCGAGATCGATATTTAAAGAGAGGGGGCGAGAACGTGCGTTGTTGCACGCAGTGGCGGAGCCATGAAAAATAAATAAGCTAGGGGGCCAAGCATTTCTAATCCTTTATGAGGAGGGCCAATTCATCAACTTAAACCATTTTACCAGCAATTGTCCAATGATCAAATTCATATTAGTCTCGATATATAGTGATGTTAGGGGGGCAGGGCCCTTGCTGCTGCTACGTCTTGAGCTTGCGTTGGTTTTTCTTGAAGAGGAAAGGGTGATGCAGCACAGTAGCATAAGTATTTCCCTCAGTTTTTGAGAACCAAGGTATCAATCCAGTAGGAGGCTCCTCACAAGTCCCATGAACCTACACAAACAAACAAAGAACTCACAACCAATGCGATAAAGGGGTTGTCAATCCCTTCACGGCCACTTGCCAAAGTGAGATCTGATAGAGATAATATGATAAGATAAATATATTTTTGGTATTTTATAATATAGATGCAGAAAAAAAAGATGCAAATAAAAGTAGAAGGAAAGCTTATATGATAAAGAATAGACCCGGGGGCCATAGGTTTCACTAGAGGCTTCTCTCAAGATAGCATAAGTATTACGGTGGGTGAACAAATTACTGTCGAGCAATTGATAGAAAAGTGAATAATTATGAGATTATCTAGGCATGATCATGTATATAGGTATCATGTCCGTGACAAGTAGACCGACTCCTGCCTGCATCTACTACTACTACTCCACACATCGACCGCTATCCAACATGCATCTAGAGTATTAAGTTCATAAGAACAGAGTAACGCATTAAGAAAGATGACATGATGTAGAGGGATAAACTCAAGCACTATGATATAAACCCCATCTTTTTTATCCTCGATGGCAACAATACAATACGTGTCTTGCAACCCTTTCTGTCACTGGGTAAGAACACCGCAAGATTGAATCCAAAGCTAAACACTTCTCCCATGGCAAGAAAGATCAATCTAGTAGGCCAAACCAAATCGATAATTCGAAGAGACTTGCAAAGATAACTCAATCATACATAAAAGAATTTGGAGAAGATTAAATTATTGTCCATAGATAAACTTGATCATAATCCCACAATTCATCGAATCTCGACAAACACACCGCAAAAAGAGATTACATCGAATAGATCTCCACAAGAGAGGGGGAGAACATTGTATTGAGATCCAAAAAGAGAGAAGAAGCCATCTAGCTAATAACTATGGACCCGAAGGTCTGTGGTAAACTACTCACAACTCATCGGAACGGCTATGGTGTTGATGTAGAAGCCCTCCATGGTGGAATCCCCCTCTGGCAGAACGTCGGCGACGGCTCCAAGATGGGATCTCACGGATACAGAAGGTTACGGTGGCGGAAATATTTCTTCGATGGCTCCCTGGATGTTTTTGGGGTATGTAGGCTTATATAGGAGGAAGAAGTACGTCGGTGGCCGCCCAAGGGGTCCACGAGACAGGGGTGCGCCCTCCTATCTCGTGGTCGCCTCGGCTGCTTCTTGTCTTGCACTCCAAGTTCTCCGGATCACGTTCATTCCAAAAATCATGCTCCTGAAGGTTTCATTCTTTCTCGACTCAGTTTGATATTCCTTTTCTTCTAAATACTGAAATAGGCACAAAAAACAGCAATACGGGTTGGGCCTCCGGTTAGTAGGTTAGTCCCAAAAATGATATAAATGTGTAAAATAAAGCCCATAAACATCCAAAACAGGTAATATAATAGCATGGAACAATCAAAAATTATAGATACGTTGGAGACGTATCTGAAGGAAATATGCCCTAGAGGCAATAATAAAGTTATTATTTATTTCCTCATATCATGATAAATGTTTATTATTCATGCTAGAATTGTATTAGCCAGAAACATGATACATGTGTGAATACATAGACAAACTGAGTGTCACTAGTATGCCTCTACTTGACTAGCTCGTTTATCAAAGATGGTTATGTTTCCTAGCCATGGACAAAAGAGTTGTCATTTGATTAATGGGATCACATCATTAAGAGAATGATGTGATTGACTTGACCCATTCCGTTAGCTTAGCACTTGATCGTTTAGTATGTTGTTATTGCTTTCTTCATGACTTATACATGTTCCTACATCTATGAGATTATGCAACTCCCGTTTACCGGAGGAACACTTTGTCTGCTACCAAACGTCACAACATAACTGGGTGATTATAAAAGAGCTCTACAGGTGTCTCCGAAGGTACATGTTGGGTTGTCGTATTTCGAGATTAGGATTTGTCACTCCGATTGTCGGAGAGGTATCTCTCGGGCCCTCTCGGTAATGCACATCACTATAAGCCTTGCAAGCAATGTAGCTAATGAGTTAGTTACGGAATGATGCATTACATAACGAGTAAAGAGACTTGCCGGTAACGAGATTGAACTAGGTATTGAGATACCAACGATTAAATCTCGGGTAAGTAACATACCGATGACAAAGGGAACAACGTATGTTGTTATGCGGTTTGACCGATAAAGATCTTCGTAGAATATGTAGGAGCCAATATGAGCATCCAGGTTCCGCTATTGGTTATTGATCGGAAATAGTTCTCGGTCATGTCTACATTGTTCTCGAACCCGTAGGGTCCGCACACTTAAGGTTTTGATGACAGTTATATTGTGAGAGTTTATGAGTTTTGATGTATCGAAGATTGTTCAGAGTCCCGGATGTGATCACGGGCATGACGAGGAGTCTCGAAATGGTCGAGATTGTTGGGGAACGTAGTAATTTCAAAACTTTCCTATGCACACGAAAGATCATGGTGATGCATAGCAACGAGAGGGGAGAGTGTGTCCACATACCCTCGTAGACCGAAAGCGGAAGCGTTATGACAACGCGGTTGATTTAGTCGTACGTCTTCATGATCCGACCGATCCAAGCACCGAACGTACGGCACCTCCGAGTTCAGCACACGTTCAGCTCGATGACGATCCCCGGACTCCGATCCAGCAGGGTGTCGGGGATGAGTTCTGTCAGCACGACGGCATGGTGGCGATGATGATGTTCTACCGACGTAGGGCTTCGCCTAAGCACCGCAATGATATGACCGAGGTGGAATATGGTGGAGGGGGGCACCGCACACGGCTAAGGAACGATCACGAAGATCAACTTGTGTGTCATGGGGTGCCCCCCTGCCCCCATATATAAAGGAAGGAGGGGGGAGGTGCGGCCGGCCCCCTAGGGGTGCGCCTGGAGGAGTCCTACTCCCACCGGGAGTAGGACTCCTCCCTCTTGCCTTGTTGGAGAAGGAAGGGGGAAGGGGGAAAGAGGAAAGGGGGGCGCCCCCCCCCCTTCCTTGTCCTATTTGGACTAGGGGGAGGGGGCGCGTGGCCTGCCCTGGCCGGCCCTCCTCTTCTCCCTTATGGCCCATGTAGGCCCATTAATCCCCGGGGGCGTTCCGGTAACCCCCAGTACTCCGGTAAAATCCCGATTTCACCCGGAACGATTCTGATATCCAAATATAGGCTTCCAATATATCAATCTTTATGTCTCGACCATTTCGAGACTCCTCGTCATGTCCGTGATCACATCCGGGACTCCGAACAACCTTTGGTACATCAAAAGTTATAAACTCATAATAAAACTGTCATCGTAATGTTAAGCACGCGGACCCTACGGGTTCAAGAACTATGTAGACATGATCTAGAACTGTTTCCGATCAATAACCAATAGCGGAACCTGGATGCTCATATTGGCTCCTACATATTCTACGAAGATCTTTATCGGTCAAACCGCAAACAACATACGTTGTTCCCTTTGTCATCGGTATGTTACTTGCCCGAGATTCGATCGTCGGTATCTCAATACCTAGTTCAATCTCGTTACCGGCAAGTCTCTTTACTCGTTATGTAATGCATCATTCTGTAACCAACTCATTGGCTACATTGCTTGCAAGGCTTATAGTGATGTGCATTACCGAGAGGGCCCAGATAAACCTCTCCGACAATCGGAGTGACAAAACCTAATCTCGAAATACACCAACTCAACATCTACCTTTGGAGACACCTGTAGAGCTCCTTTATAATCACCCAGTTACGTTGTGACGTTTGGTAGCACACAAAGTGTTCCTCCGGTAAACGGGAGTTGCATAATCTCATAGTTGTAGGAACTTTGTATAAGTCATAAAGAAAGCAATAGCAACATACTAAACGATCAAGTGTTGGGCTAACGGGATGGGTCAAGTCAATCACATCATTCTCCTAATGATGTGATCTTGTTAATCAAATGACAACACATGTCTATGGTTAGGAAACATAACCATCTTTGATTAATGAGCTAGTCAAGTAGAGGCATACTAGTGACATTAAGTTTGTCTATGTATTCACACATGTATCATGTTTCCGGTTAATACAATTCTAGCATGAATAATAAACATTTGTCATGATATGAGGAAATAAATAATAACTTTATTATTGCCTCTAGGGCATATTTCCTTCAGTCTCCCACTTGCACTAGAGTCAATAATCTAGATTACACAGTAATGATTCTAACACCCATGGAGTCTTGGTGTTGATCATGTTTTGCTCGTGGAAGAGGCTTAGTCAACGGGTCTGCTACATTCAGATCCGTATGTATCTTGCAAATCTCTATGTCTCCCACCTGGACTTGGTCCCGGATGGAATTGAAGCGTCTCTTGATGTACTTGGTCCTCTTGTGAAACCTGGATTCCTTTGCCAAGGCAATTGCACCAGTGTTGTCACAGAAGATCTTCATTGGTCCCGATGCACTTGGTATGACACCTAGATCGGAAATGAACTCCTTCATCTAGACTCCTTCATTTGCTGCTTCCGAAGCAGCTATGTATTCCGCTTCACATGTAGATCCCGCCACGACGCTTTGTTTAGAACTGCACCAACTTACAGCTCCAGCGTTTAATAAAAATACGTATCCGGTTTGTGATTTAGAATCATCCGGATCAGTGTCAAAGCTTGCATCGATGTAACCATTTACGACTAGCTCTTTGTCACCTCCATAAACGAGAAACATATCCTTAGTCCTTTTCAGGTATTTCAGGATGTTCTTGACCGCTGTCCAGTGATCCACTCCTGGATTACTTTGGTACCTCCCTGCTAAACTTATTGCTAAGCATACATCAGCTCTGCTACACAACATTGCATACATGATAGAGCCTATGGCTTAAGCATAGGGAACATCTTTCATTTTCTCTCTATCTTCTGTTGTGGTCGGGCATTGAGTCTGACTCAAATTCACACCTTGTAATACAGGCAAGAACCCTTTCTTAGTCTGATCCATTTTAAACTTTTTCAAAACTTTATCAAGGTATGTACTTTGTGAAAGTCCAATTAAGTGTCTTGATCTATCTCTATAGATCTTGATGCCTAACATGTAAGCAGCTTCATCGAGGTCTTTCATTGAAAAACTTTTATTCAAGTATCCCTTTATGCTATCCAGAAATTCTATATCATTTCCAATTAACAATATGTCATCTACATATAATATCAGAAATGCTACAGAGCTCCCACTCACTTTCTTGTAAATACAGGCTTCTCCAAAAGTCTGTATAAAACCATATGCTTTGATTACACTATCAAAGCGTTTATTCCGACTCCGAGAGGCTTGCACCAGTCCATAAATGGATCGCTGGAGCTTGCACACTTTGTTAGCACCTTTTGGATCGACAAAACCTTCCGGTTGCATCATATACAACTCTTCTTCCAGAAATCCATTCAGGAATGCAGTTTTGACATCCATTTGCCAAATTTCATAATCATAAAATGCGGCAATTGCTAACATGATTCGGACAGACTTAAGCATCGCTACGGGTGAGAAAGTCTCATCGTAGTCAACCCCTTGAACTTGTCGAAAACCTTTTGCAACAAGTCGAGCTTTGTAGACAGTTACATTACCATCAGCGTCAGTCTTCTTCTTGAAGATCCATTTATTCTCAATGGCTTGCCGATCATTGGGCAAGTCAACCAAAGTCCATACTTTGTTCTCATACATGGATCCTATCTCAGATTTCATGGCTTCAAGCCATTTTGCGGAATCTGGGCTCATCATCGCTTCCTCATAGTTCGTAGGTTCGCCATGGTCAAGTAACATGACTTCCAGAATAGGATTACCGTACCACTCTGGTGCGGATCTTACTCTGGTAGACCTACGAGGTTCAGTAGAAACTTGATCTGAAGTTTCATGATCAATATCATTAGCTTCCTCACTAATTGGTGTAGTTGTCACAGGAACCAGTTCTTGTGATGAACTACTTTCCAATAAGGGAGCAGGTACAGTTACCTCATCAAGTTCTACTTTCCTCCCACTCACTTCTTTCGAGAGAAACTCCTTCTCTAGAAAGGATCCAAATTTAGCAACGAAAATCTTGCCCTCAGATCTGTGATAGAAGGTGTACCCAATAGTCTCTTTTGGGTATCCTATGAAGACACATTTCTCCGATTTGGGTTCGAGCTTATCTGGTTGAAGTTTCTTCACATAAGCATCGCAGCCCCAAACTTTAAGAAATGACAACTTTGGTTTCTTGCCAAACCACAGTTCATAAGGCGTCGTCTCAACGGATTTTCATGGTGCCCTATTTAACGTGAATGCGGCCGTCTCTAAAGCATAACCCCAAAACGATAGCGGTAAATCAGTAAGAGACATCATAGATCGCACCATATCCAGTAAAGTATGATTACGACGTTCGGACACACCATTTCGTTGTGGTGTTCCGGGTGGCGTGAGTTGCGAAACTATTCCGCATTGTTTCAAATGTAAACCAAACTCGTAACTCAAATATTCTCCTCCACGATCAAATCGTAGAAATTTTATTTTCTTGTTACGATGATTTTCCACTTCACTCTGAAATTCTTTGAACTTTTCAAATGTTTCAGACTTGTGTTTCATCAAGTAGATATACCCATATCTGCTCAAATCATCTGTGAAGGTGAGAAAATAACGATACTCGCCGTGAGCCTCAACATTCATTGGACCACATACATCAGTATATATGATTTCCAACAAATCAGTTGCTCGCTCCATAGTTCCAGAGAACGGCGTTTTAGTCATCTTGCCCATGAGGCACGGTTCGCAAGTACCAAGTGATTCCAAAAGTCCATCAGTATGGAGTTTCTTCATGCGCTTTACACCGATATGACCTAAACGGTAGTGCCACAAATAAGTTGCACTATCATTATCAACTCTGCATCTTTTGGCTTCCACGTTATGAATATGTGTATCACTACTATCGAGATTTAATAAAAATAGACCACTCTGTAAGTGTGCATGACCATAAAAGATATTACTCATATAAATAGAACAACCATTATTCTCTTATTTAAATGAATAACTGTCTCGCATCAAACAAGATCCAGATATAATGTTCATGCTCAACGCTGGCACCAAATAACAATTATTTAGGTCTAAAACTAATCCTGATGGTAGATGTAGAGGTAGCGTGCCGACCGCGATCACATCGACTTTGGAACCATTTCCCACGCGCATCGTCACCTCGTCCTTAGCCAATCTTCGCCTAATCCGTAGTCCCTGTTTCGAGTTGCAAATATTAGCAACAGAACTAGTATCAAATACCCAGGTACTACTGCGAGCATTAGTAAGGTACACATCAATAACATGTATATCACATATACCTTTGTTCACTTTGCCATCCTTCTTATCCGCCAAATACTTGGGGCGGTTCCGCTTCCAGTGTCCAGTCTGCTTGCAGTAGAAGCACTCAGTCTCAGACTTAGGTCCAGACTTGGGTTTCTTATCTTGAGCAGCAACTTGTTTGTTGTTCTTCTTGAAGTTCCCCTTCTTCTTCCCTTTGCCCTTTTTCTTGAAACTGGTGGTCTTATTGACCATCAACACTTGATGCTCCTTCTTGATTTCTACCTCCGCAGCCTTTAGCATTGCGAAGAGCTCGGGAATAGTCTTGTCCATCACTTGCATATTATAGTTCATCACGAAGCTCTTGTAGCTTGGTGGCGGTGATTGAAGAATTCTATCAATGACACTATCATCAGGAAGATTAACTCCCAGTTGAATCAAGTGATTATTATACCCAGACATTTTGAGTATGTGTTCACTGACAGAACTATTCTCCTCCATCTTACAGCTATAGAACTTATTGGAGACTTCATATCTCTCAATCCGGGCATTTGCTTGAAATATTAACTTCAACTCCTGGAACATCTCATATGCTCCATGACGTTCAAAATGTCGTTGAAGACCCGGTTCCAAACCGTAAAGCATGGCACACTGAACTATCGAGTAGTCATCAGCTTTGCTCTGCCAGACGTTCTTAACGTCGTCAGTTGCATCTGCAGCAGGCCTGGCACCCAGCGGTGCTTCCAGGACGTAATTCTTCTATGCAGCAATGAGGATAATCCTCAGGTTACGGACCCAGTCCGTGTAATTGCTACCATCATCTTTCAACTTAGCTTTCTCAAGGAACGCATTAAAATTCAACGGAACAACAGCACGAGCCATCTATCTACAACAAACATAGACAAGCAAAATACTATCAGGTACTAAGTTCATGATAAATTTAAGTTCAATTAATCATATTACTTAAGAACTCCCACTTAGACAGACATCTCTCTAGTCATCTAAGTGATCACGTGATCCAAATCAACTAAACCATGTCCGATCATCACGTGAGATGGAGTAGTTTCAATGGTGAACATCACTATGTTGATCATATCTACTATATGATTCACGTTCGACCTTTCGGTCTCCGTGTTCCGAGGCCATATCTGTATATGCTAGGCTCGTCAAGTTTAACCTGAGTATTCCGCGTGTGCAACTGTTTTGCACCCGTTGTATTTGAACGTAGAGCCTATCACACCCGATCATCACGTGGTGTCTCAGCACGAAGAACTTTCGCAACGGTGCATACTCAGGGAGAACACTTCTTGATAATTTAGTGAGAGATCATCTTAAAATGCTACCGTCAATCAAAGCAAGATAAGATGCATAAAGGATAAACATCACATGCAATCAATATAAGTGATATGATATGGCCATCATCATCTTGTGCTTGTGATCTCCATCTCCGAAGCACCGTCGTGATCACCATCGTCACCGGCGCGACACCTTGATCTCCATCGTAGCATCGTTGTCGTTACGCCATCTATTGCTTCTACGACTATCGCTACCGCTTAGTGATAAAGTAAAGCAATTACAGGGCGTTTGCATTTCATACAATAAAGCGACAACCATATGGCTCCTGCCAGTTGCCGATAACTTCGGTTACAAAACATGATCATCTCATACAATAAAATATAGCATCACGTCTTGACCATATCACATCACAACATGCCCTGCAAAAACAAGTTAGACGTCCTCTACTTTGTTGTTGCAAATTTTACGTGGCTGCTACGGGCTGAGCAAGAACCGTTCTTACCTACGCATCAAAACCACAACGATAGTTCGTCAAGTTAGTGTTGTTTTAACCTTCGCAAGGACCGGGCGTAGCCACACTCGGTTCAACTAAAGTTGGAGAAACAGACACCCGCTAGTCACCTGTGTGCGAAGCACGGCGGTAAAACCAGTCCCGCGTAAGCGTACGCGTAATGTCGGTCCGGGCCGCTTCATCCAACAATACCGCTGAACCAAAGTATGACATGCTGGTAAGCAGTATGACTTGTATCGCCCACAACTCACTTGTGTTCTACTCGTGCAAATAACATCAACGCATAAAACCTAGGCTCGGATGCCACTGTTGGGGAATGTAGTAATTTCAAAATTTTCCTACGCACACGCAAGATCATGGTGATGCATAGCAACGAGAGGGGAGAGTGTGTCCACGTACCCTCGTAGACCGAAAGCGGAAGCGTTATGACAACGCGGTTGATGTAGTCGTACGTCTTCACGATCCGACCGATCCAAGCACCGAACGTACGGCACCTCCGAGTTCAGCACACGTTCAGCTCGATGACGATCCCCGGACTCCGATCCAGCAGGGAGTCGGGGATGAGTTCTGTCAGCACGACGGCGTGGTGACGATGATGATGTTCTACCGATGTAGGGCTTCGCCTAAGCACCGCAACGGTATGATCGAGGTGGAATATGGTGGAGGGGGGCACCGCACACGGCTAAGGAACGATCACGAAGATCAACTTGTGTGTCATGGGGTGCTCCCTGCCCCCGTATATAAAGGAGGGAGGGGGAGGTGCAGTCGGCCCCCTAGGGGTGCGCCTGGAGGAGTCCTACTCCCACCAGGAGTAGGACTCCCCCCCTTGCCTTGTTGGAGAAGGAAGGGGGAAGGGGGAAAGAGGAAAGGGGGGCGCCGCCCTCCCCCCTTCCTTGTCCTATTCGGACTAGGGGGGAGGGGGCGCGCGGCCTGCCCTGGCCGGCCCTCCTCTTCTCCCTTATGGCCCATGTAGGCCCATTAATCCCCGGGGGGGTTCCGGTAACCCCCGGTACTCCGGTAAAATCCCAATTTCACCCGGAACGATTCCGATATCCAAATATAGGCTTCCAATATATCAATCTTTATGTCTCGACCATTTCGAGACTCCTCATCATGTCCGTGATCACATCCGGGACTCCGAACAACCTTTGGTACATCAAAAATTATAAACTCATAATAAAACTATCATCATAACATTAAGCATGCGGACCCGACGGGTTCAAGAACTATGTAGACATGATCTAGAACTGTTTCCGATCAATAACCAATAGCGGAACCTGGATGCTCATATTGGCTCCTACATATTCTACAAAGATCTTTATCGGTCAAACCGCATAACAACATACGTTGTTCCCTTTGTCATCGGTATGTTACTTGCCCGAGATTCGATCGTCGGTATCTCAATACCTAGTTCAATCTCGTTACCGGCAAGTCTCTTTACTCGTTATGTAATGCATCATTCCGTAACCAACTCATTGGCTACATTGCTTGCAAGGCTTATAGTGATGTGCATTATCGAGAGGGCCCAGAGAAACCTCTCCGACAATCGGAGTGACAAAACCTAATCTCAAAATACGCCAACTCAAGATCTACCTTTGGAGACACCTGTAGAGCTCCTTTATAATCACCCAGTTATGTTGTGACGTTTGGTAGCATACAAAGTGTTCCTCCGGTAAACGGGAGTTGCATAATCTCATAGTTGTAGGAACTTTGTATAAGTCATGAAGAAAGCAATAGCAACATACTAAACGATCAAGTGCTAGGCTAACGGGATGGGTCAAGTCAATCACATCATTCTCCTAATGATGTGATCTCGTTAATCAAATGACAACACATGTCTATGGTTAGGAAACATAACCATCTTTGATTAATGAGCTAGTCAAGTAGAGGCATACTAGTGACATTAAGTTTGTCTATGTATTCACACATGTATCATGTTTCCGGTTAATACAATTCTAGCATGAATAATAAACATTTATCATGATATGAGGAAATAAATAATAACTTTATTATTGCCTCTAGGGCATATTTCCTTCAGAGACATGAAGATTGGTATATTGGACGACTATATTCGAACAGCGGAATAAGTTTCGGGGGTTATCAGATATATACCGGAGAACCGGGGGGTTACCGGAACCCCCCGGGGGGTTAATGGGCCACTTGGGCCCAAAGTGGAGAAGAGGAGGGGCGGCCAGGGCAGGCCGCGCGCCCCCCTCCCCTCTACTCCAAATTGGACAAGGAGGAGGGGTGGCACCCTCCCTTTCCTTCCTCCCCTCTCTCCCTTCCTTCCCCCTCTCCTACTTGGACAAGGAAAGGAGGGAGTCCTACTCCCGGTGGGAGTAGGACTCCCCTTGGCGTGCCCTCCTCCTGGAGGCCGCCCATCCCCCTTGAACCTTTATATACGAGGGCAGGGGGGCACCTCTAGAGACAACAATTGATCTTGAGATCTCTTAGCCATGTGCGGTGTCCCCCTCCACCATAGTCCTCCTCAATAATATTGTAGCGGTGCTTAGGCGAAGCCCTGCGATGGTAGAACATCAAGATCATCACCACACCGTCATGCTGACGGAACTCTCCCTCGACACTCGGCTGGATCGGAGTTCAAGGGACATCATCGAGCTGAACGTGTGCTAGAACTCGGAGGTGCCATAGTTTTGGTGCTTGATCGGTCGGGCCGTGAAGACATACGACTACATCAACCGCGTTGTTCTAACGCTTCCGCTTTCGGTCTACAAGGGTACGTGGACATACTCTCCCTTCTCGTTGCTATGCATCACCATGATCTTGCGTGTGCGTAGGAATTTTTTTGAAATTACTACGTTCCCCAACAGTATCAAGCATCCCCAAGCTTAAATCATGCTCGTCCTCGAGTAGGTAAATGATAAAAACAGAAATTTTGATGTGGAATGCTACCTAGCATAATTCTCAGTGTAATTTTCTTTATTGTGGCATGAATGTTCAGATCCAAATGATTCAAGATAAAAGCTTATAAAACATAAAAAAAATAATACTTTGAAGCATACTAACAAACAATCATGTCCTATCAAAATAGCATAGCCAAAGAAAGCTTATCCCTACAAAATCATATAGTTAGGCCATGCTTCATTTTCATTACACAAAATACTCCCATCATGTACAACCCCGATGACGAGCCGAGCAATTGGTTCATACTTTTTAACGCGCTTCAGCTTTTTTTTAACTCTTACGCAATACATGAGCGCAAGCCATGGACATAGCACTATGGTGGTATATGGTGGTGGTTGTAAGGACAAAAAGGGAGAAGATAGTCTCACATCAACTAGGCGTATTAACGGGCTATGGAGATGCCCATTAATAGATATCAATGTGAGTAAGTAGGGATTGCCATGCAACGGATGCACTAGAGCTATAAATGTATGAAAGCTCAACAAAAGAAACTAAGTGGGTGTGCATCCAACTTGCTTGCTCACGAAGACCTAGGGCGTTTTCAGGAAGCCCATCATTGGAATATACAAGCCAAGTTCTATAATGAAAAATTCCCACTAGTATATGAAAGTGACAACATAGGAGACTCTCTATCATGAAGATCATGGTGCTATTTGAAGCACAAGTGTGGAAAAGAGATAGTAGCAATTGTCCCTTCTCTCTTTTTCCCTCATTTTTTTCTTTTTTTCTTTTTTTTTCTTTTTCTTTTTTCTTTCTCTTTTTTTTCTTTTTGGTGGGCTTCTTTGGCCTCTTTTATTTTTATAAAGTCCGAAGTCTCATCCCGACTTCTGGGGGAATCATAGTCTTCATCATCCTTTCCTCACTGGAACAATGCTCTAATAATGAAGATCATCACACTTTTATTGATTTACAACTCAAGAATTACAACTCAAAGCTAGAACAAGATATGACTCTATATGAATGCCTCCGGTGGTGTACCGGGATATGCCATGAATCAAGAGTGACATGTATGAAAATTATGAAGGTGGCTTTGCCACAAATATGATGTCAACTACATGATCATGCAAAGAGCAATATGACAATGATGGAGTGTGTCATAATAAACGGAACGGTGGAAAGTTGCATGGCAATATATCTCGGAATGGCTATGGAAATGCCATAATAGGTAGGTATGGTGGGTGTTTTGAGGAAGGTAAATAATGGGTTCATGATACCGGCGAAAATTGCGCGGTACAATAGAGGCTAGCATAGTGGAAGGATGAGTGTGCGTATATCCATGGACTCACATTAGTCATAAAGAACTCATATACTTATTGCAAAAGTCTACTTAGCCCTCGAAGCAAAGTACTACTACGCATGCCCCTAGAGGGATAGATTGGTAGGAAAAGACCATCGCTCGTCCCCGACTGCCACTCATAAGGAAGACAACCAAAAGAGCACCTCATGCAACAAATTTGTCACACAACTTTTACCATACGTGCATGCTACGGGACTTGCCAACTTCAACACAAGTATTTCTCAATTTCATAATTATCCACTAGCATGACCCTAGCATTACTACCTTTATATCTCAAAACAATTATCAAGCATCAAATTGATCCTGCACTTTCTATGATGTTTTTATTATACCCAACTTGGATGCTCATCATTCTAGGACCAAATTCATAACCAAAGCAAATACCATGATGTTCTAAGAGACTCTCAAAATAATATAAGTGAAGCATGAGCGACTAGCAATTTCTTCAAAATTAATCCACCGCCGTGCTCTAAAAGATATAAGTGAAGTACTAGAGCAAAAACTATCTAGCTCAAAAGATATAAGTGAAGCACATAGCATATTCTAATAAAGTGGGATTTTCCCAAAAGGTGTGAACATCAAGGATGATTGTGTTAAACTAAAAATCAAAGGCTAATATAATACACGACGCTCCAAGCAAAACACATATCATGTGGCGAATAAAAATATAGCTCCGAAAGAGGGGATGCCTTCCGGGGGCATCCCCAAGCTTAGGCTTTTGGCTATTCTTGAATATCTTGGGGTGCCTTGGGCATCCCCAAGCTTAGGCTTTTGCCACCCTTTATTCCATAGTCCATCAAATCTTTACCCAAAACTTGAAAACTTCACAACACAAAACTCAACAGGAAATCTCATAAGCTCTGTTAGTGAAAGAAAACAAAACCACCACATAAGGTACTGTAATGAACTCATTCTTTATTTATGTTGGTGTTAAACCTACTGTATTACAAGTTCTCTATGGTTCATACCCTTACATACTAGCCATAGATGCATCAAAATAAGCAAATAACACACGAAAAACAGAATCTGTCAAAAACAGAAATGTCTGTAGCAATCTGTAGCTAACGCAAACTTCTGGAACCTTAAAAATCCTACAAAAATAGGACGTCCTAAACAATTTCTCTATTGAACAGCAGCAAAAAGAATCAATGCAAAAGCACGTTCTTGTGATTTATTGAATTTTCTATCGTGAGCGCAAAGTTTCTGTTTTTCAGGAGAATCAAATCAACTCATATCATAGGTTATCCTATAGGTTCTACTTGGCACAAACACTAAATAAAACATGAAAACACACCTAAACAGAAAGTAGATGCAAAATTTATTACTAAACAGGAACAAAAACAAAAAACACAAAGAAAATTGGGTTGCCTCCCAACTAGCGCTATCGTTTAACGCCCCTAGCTAGGCATAAAAGCGAAGATAGATCTAAGTAGTGTCATATTTGGCACTTGAATCATCAATAGAGCACTTATAATCTTTAGGGGTTTCTCCCTTTTTAGCAATGATAAAACCTTTAGGCAAAAATTCAAGAAATTCGTTTGTAGCGGAAGGTTCCTTAACGATAGAGAGACAGTTGGGATGATCACTTATGGAATTGAGATCCGCGTCTCCCTTATTGGAAGATTCACCCTTATTTTTAGGAACATAAATAAACTTGGCGATTTTGGTAGGGGGTTTTGGAGTGTTTTTCATGGAGGAAAATGCGGACCCTAAGTTAGTAATGATATCCTCAAGTTTACCAATTCTTGCAGAATCTAGATCCATTTTTTCATTAACTATACGTTCTTTCTCTTTAAGATTTTTCAAAGTAACTCCAACCCTAGATCTGTATTGGGTAATTTGATTATGAATCTTTTTATCCAAATTTTCAATTAACTCAACAGTGGCAATTTTATTTTCAATGATCTCGAGCCGTTGCATAACATGTTCCAAAGTTAAAACAGTTCCATTAACCAAAAGAGGTGGTGAGCCAAATAAATCTAACATAGCATTATAAGCTTCAAACGTGTGACTATTCAAGAAATCCCCTCCGGCAATGGTATCAAGAACGCATCTATTCCAAGGAGTAATGCCTACATAAAAATTGCGAAGAAGAACGGAAGTAGAAAGCTTCCTAGTGGATTTATTTTGAGCATTACAAATTCTATGCCAAGCATCTTTTAAATTTTCTCCCTCCCTTTGCTTAAAATTGAGAATTTCATGTTCGGGAGTAATAACAAGGATAGGAGGACTAGCCATAATGATAAGGTAAACGATCTAACACACGAACAATAGAAAAAGGGCAAGAGGAAAAAAGAGGAGATTGGGAAAGAGAGGGCAAATAAAACGGCAAGGGTGAAGTGGGGGAGAGGAAAACGAGAGGCAAATGGCAAATAATGTAAATGCGAGGGAGATGAGTTTGTGATGGGTACTTGGTATGTCTTGACTTGAGCGAAGACCTCCCCGGCAACGGCGCCAGAAATCCTTCTTGCTACGTATTGAGCTTGCGTTGGTTTTCCTTGAAGAGGAAAGGGTGATGCAGCATAGTAGCGTAAGTATTTCCCTCAGTTTTTGAGAACCAAGGTATCAATCCAGTAGGAGGCTCCTCACAAGTCCCACGAACCTACACAAACAAACAAAGAACTCACAACCAACGCGATAAAGGGCTTGTCAATCCCTTCACGGCCACTTGCGAAAGTGAGATCTGATAGAGATAATATAATAAGATAAATATATTTTTGGTATTTTATAATATAGATGCAGAAAAAAAGATGCAAATAAAAGTAGATGGAAAGCTTATATGATAAAGAATAGACTCGAGGGTCATAGGTTTCACTAGAGGCTTCTCTCAAGATAGCATAAGTATTACGGTGGGTGAACAAATTACTGTCGAGCAATTGATAGAAAAGTGAATAATTATGAGATTATCTAGGCATGATCATGTATATAGGCATCACGTCCGTGACAAGTAGACCGACTCCTGCCTACATCTACTACTATTACTCCACACATCGACCGCTATCCAGCATGCATCTAGAGTATTAAGTTCATAAGAACAGAGTAACGCATTAAGAAAGATGACATGATGTAGAGGGATAAACTCAAGCAATATGATATAAACCCCATCTTTTTATCCTCGATGGCAACAATACAATACGTGTCTTGCAACCTTTTCTATCACTGGGTAAGAACACCGCAAGATTGAACCCAAAGCTAAGCACTTCTCCCATGGCAAGAAAGATCAATCTAGTAGGCCAAACTAAATCGATAATTCGAAGAGACTTGCAAAGATAACTCAATCATACATAAAAGAATTTAGAGAAGATTCAATTATTATCCATAGATAAACTTGATCATAAACCCACAATTCATTGGATCTCGACAAACACACTGCAAAAAGAGATTACATCGAATAGATCTCCACAAGAGAGGGGGAGAACGTTGTATTGAGATCCAAAAAGAGAGAACAAGCCATCTAGCAATAACTATGGACCCGAAAGTCTGTGGTAAACTACTCATAACTCATCGGAAGGGCTATGGTGTTGATGTAGAAGCCCTCCATGGTGGAATCCCCCTCCGGCAGAACGCCGGCGATGGCTCCAAGATGGGATCTCGCAGATACAAAAGGTTACGGTGGTGGAAATATTTATTCGGTGGCTCCCTGGATGTTTTTGGGGTATGTAGGCTTATATAGGAGGAAGAAGTACATCGGTGGCCGCCCGAGGGGTCCACGAGACAGGGGGCACGCCCAGGAGGGGTGGGTGCGCCCTCCTATCTCGTGGACGCCTCGGCTGCTTCTTGGCTTGCACTCCAAGTTCTCCGGATCACGTTCGTTCCAAAAATCACGCTCCCGAAGGTTTCATTCCGTTTGGACTCCGTTTGATATTCCTTTTCTTGGAAATACTAAAATAGGCAAAAAAACAGCAATACGGGTTGGGCCTCCGGTTAGTAGATTAGTCCCAAAAATGATATAAATGTGTAAAATAAAGCCCATAAACATCCAAAACCGGTAATATAATAGCATGGAACAATCAAAAATTATAGATACGTTGGGGACGTATCAGCTGCCCCTGTCTTCGCCACTATGCGCGCGTCTGAGAGATGAAGCGGAAGGCATGGATAATGAGAGGGGGACATTGGATATATAATGAATGTGGGTGTATTAGCTATGTAATCCTATATAGAGATGTATAGATTGATCGATGTGGATGTGGGAAAGAGGGTGAGACCTCACTAGATACATAGACTGATCGGTTTGTGTGGAAAACTGTGAAAGACCTAGCTATACACACACACACATAGAGGAACATCAATCGTTGCGCATGCACGTGAGAGATAAAGAATGCCTGATATGATGGAGAGGGGGAGGTGTGTGTGTGTGTGCCTGCATGCGAGACCAACCTGAAGAAAAAGATTGCATGTGTGCGATGGATAATGCCGACTGGTAGTGTGCATGCATGCATGCACGAGAGAAAGTTAATGCTACAATTATAAAGAGAAGACGACTGTGTGGGTGTAAAAGACTAGGTGAGGTCATAATCAATGTAAAGTTGAATTAAAATATTTGAATAAGAGATCATGATGTTTGAAACCCATGCATGCATGAATATAACGGAGATATGCGCGGTGTGGTTTGGAAACGAGCGTGCTGTACTGTATACACATTGAGCAAGGTCAGACTGATTTGAATTTGAGATACCGATGGCAGACATCGTTCGGCCACATTGCATCCGTGCATGGACACACTATTCTAATTGGAGATGATGGGTGCCTTTCACATCACATATCTATATCTATACCCCTATATATATTATATTATATTTTATATTTTTTATATAGTGTGCTGATAAATTTAACTTTGAAAGATGGTCGTTGGATGAGGCCAATCCGATGGTGCAGAGATGGCAAAATTTGAGCACTACTGGCCGTTGGATATCATCTAGATTCCACCAGTTTTTGCCACATGTACAATCTAGAAGAATCTATGGTTGAACTTAAGCATAATGCACAAACCTCAAAACACAAGCACTTCTTCTTTGTTCTAGAATCTTCCGTATCAGAATTGCCCAAATGTTTTTCTACATGATTGCCATTATTTGTTTTTACTTTATGCCTTACAACGCACAATTCCATGAATCTTAAATAGTTAGCTTTCTTATAAAAACTAGATGATTTTGAATGAAATGAACTATAAGAATTAAATGAACATCACCATCATGCATATATGACTCAAAGCTTACATGCTATAATGTGGTATTTATTCATAATTTGGTTGCCAAATCTCATGTGTGCAATGCACATGTACCTTACTAGTCTAAATGGTGTTTGTGTTGTGCGTGTTAAACACATTGTACGTAGTATATCATACATGGTTTAGATTCCGAACATCTAGCTAGAGCATACATGTACTATGATTTGAATTCAACATAAAATGGATACATATATTTGAATTTGAGATCGTATGTACATGTAGTTCGTATTTATATAGGAATTTACTTCTCCTATATTCATGTCATGTGTTGTGAAGATAATATTTAGATGGTTGTATAACTAACCCGAGTACAATCCCATTCAAACAGGGAAAATGTACTCAAATTTAGTCCGTATGCTAGACAATACACATTGTTTTTTATTATTGAGGGAAGTGCAAATTGGTTTGGTACTGTACACGTTATGTTTGTTGTCCCGATTTTTTTTAATTTATTTTTATTGTATTTTAATGCATTTCTAGTAATATAGTAAAATGGGACATGGCTCTCTCTAGTGATGAGGTGTGAATTGTCTTTTTTTGGTACGTGTTAAGCTTGTTCTCCCGAAATTTCAAGCTGCGCCTTGTTATGCCGAAATTTCAAGCTAGCGTCTCTGTTTATCGTGCTGCAAAACTCCCACCTCTTCAACCCGCGCCTTGTTACCCCGAAATATTTAAGATATATCTTTGTCTCATTGTGCTCCGACAACTCCCTCCATCTCAACCCGCGCCTTGATATTCCAAAATTACAACACCCACAAAAACTCCCACCTCCTGTGAAATCCTGACACGCGAAATGCCCGTGATACCCCTGAACTGAAAGAACCGCCTCAAATTGGTGGGGGTACTTTTGTAACTTACCCCACATTTCGGACAAGTGCGTCCCTAAGCCATGGTTCCCCACTCCAATCCCATTCGTACACCGAGGCCGCGAAAACCTGCGAAGCCCCACACCCTCCTCTGTCCGCCACCCTGCCGGAGCCTCTTCCTTGATGACATTGTCCACAACAACACCTCGATGTCCCTCATCCACCGTATCGGATGAGGATCCATCGTCGATCTCATCGTCCCATTGGTTCAGTCACCCCATCCTCCACCTCCAAGGAGCTACCCCGACCTTCGTGCCACCTCCATTCCTACACCGTCGTCTTCACTTGCACCACCAAAAGAGCATCATCATCACCGTTTCCTCGGATGAAGCTGCAGCCTAATCGGCGCCACCAAAGAGGTTGTACACTAATCACCGCATTTTCTTCTTGATTCGATCTCACGGTGTTGCCGGTGCTCGGTCCCAAGCCGACACAGCGCGGCTCCATCCACGGTGGCTTCGCCGGCCACTTCCTCCACGGCATCGCTCCCTCGGCGGTGACGTCCACATCAGTAGGAGCTACTGCTGTTTTAGCTCTCGCTCACATTGCTGCTCTGCTCTTGCTCTCGTTCCCCTGCCTGGTCTACTCTTGCTATTACTCTTGCTCGCGCTGCTGCTCTCGCTCTTGCTCTTGCTTGCGATGCTGCTCCGATTTAGCTACACTTCAGTCGACTGAATCGACTTTTGGGTCAGTCGATTTTCAGGGAGTGGGGGGGACTCGCGGAGTTAAGTAAGAACCAACCGCAGCGGGGAGGGGGCTCACCGGAGAGGTACCCCACTATCTATCTTAGGGTTCAGGGTGGGGCGATGGTCGCCGGTGGTGGTGGGGCGATGGTGCGGGGATCGCCGGAGAAAAAGTTTGGCATGGGGGGGGCGGGGGCCTAGAGGGATGGCCGAGGCGGCGGCGGACCGGCGGTGGAGAGTGGTTTTGGGGTGGGCGGGGCTGCGCACCGCCGACCGCGGGCGGCCGGGGCGGCTGTTTGGCCGGTGGTGGCTGGCGGCTCAGGGGGTGGAGGTTGAAGATGAACTGCAGGCCCTTGATTTTGTATCCAACGGCTGGAAAATCGACTAACCAGAGATGAAAAAGTCAGTCGACTGACGTGTAGCCTCACCTGATGCTGCTACACAACCAGCTGCCCCGGCTCTCACACGCGCTGCTGCTGCTGCTACTGCTTTTCTGTTACTAGTGCGTTCAGTTTCGACAGTAAAATTCAGTTTCGACAGCAAAATTCATTTTCGATAGTTAAGTTCAATTCCAACAGTTAAATTCAGTTTCGGCAGTTAAGTTTAGAGATGAGCGGCTGATGTATTTTACATCTAGCACTTTGTGGTTATGTATTTTACATCATCTATTGGAGATGCTATTAGAATTCCACTCAGGTTAACACTGTCTCTCTTGTCCTGCTTCAGCCTCGGCGTCGTACAACTCACCGGAGCTGCTCCAATGATGAAACCCTCAATCACAGTGGAGCAGTACCCTGAGCTCCATCTCTAGACGCCTAAGATCTTCTTCCCCTCCTCCGACAGCCAAGTCAGCCGGAGCATCCTCACCGATAAACCCAATCACGCTGAGATCGACATGGCTTCGCCAAAGAGGTTGTACACTTGTTGCATCTCTTTTTTACTCTACATGTTATATATATTGTCCACTGAGCACACGTAGTAACGTGAAATACGATTATTTTATCCTACTATATGACAAGCAGTGAGGTACCAGGCAACTTAGCTATCCGTGATGGACTCTCTTGAACGCCATCATTATTTATCTCTGCGCATTTGAGCTGTGCATTTGTCGATGGGCCTGGGAGTTGAGCTAGTAGGGCAGTGGTCTGGGTCCAAAGTAATAGAAGTAGCACAAAAACACATTTTTAGTGTAGGTTTTTTCTTGCTCAAGCCTGCCTACTAGAATCGCCAGTGCTTGAAAGGAAAAGTGAAGGAAAAACATAGGAATTGGAAAGTTTCCTATGGTACTACTATTCATGAATTTGGTTCAAAGGAATGGAGCAAAGGAACACTGTAGGATTTGTTCCTTTAGTGTCTCCTTGAAAGAAAAACCGTAAGAATTTTAATTTCCACTTGTCCTCCTTTTCAAATTCCTATTCATGAAGCACAAGACTAAGAATAGTAGCATAATAGCATTATAACCGTACATTTTCTTGCGGTTTGACTTAATCTCACCATGCTTCTTTGCATCATGTGATCTTCCAATTCTTGTGAATCAAACATGTAGATTGGCAGAAATCATGTGTTTTTAAATTCTCTGTTTTGCACGTGCATTCCTATCCTATTACTGACTATTTCCTATCCCTGCATTGTTAGAATCCTCAAATTCAAGCAAGCCCTTACACAATTATTTCTGTTACAGATATGTGTCAAAGAAAACCTTGTGTGGTTTGTCCTCCTCCTGCGGCGCTGTGTTCCACCCCAGCTCTGCTGCTCCAATGACGGAAGGGTTCACCATAGCAGGGATCCGCTCTCCAGACTGTCTTTTGCCACCTCAGATCTTCTTCCCCGCCGCCGGCAACCACGACAACTGCATTACCATCATCAAGTGAGCAGATGACCTTGAGGACTACATGGGTCCGCAAGAGAGGTTGCACTCTTCCGTGTATGCTTACGTTATGCATCGCTTAATATAATGACATGCTACTTTATCGCCGTGTTCACCTATTAGACTCCGAGTCAGGTCCAAACTAATGCTGAAACTTGAGTTTTTAAATGGTTGTGGGGTACATATTGGGGCAGCAATCAGTACTATCTGGTTAATCTCGGGTGTCTACTATGAGTTTCATGTTGGGTACAAACAAACATTAAAGGAGCCATTATTTGTATTTTTTAACTAAAGCTATTATCTGCCTGCTATCATTGGTTTTGGGTCTATCCATAGTTTGCTACCATCACTCTAGATTTGTGCATGCACTCCTTACATAATCTCACTATGTTTTATTCTTATGCAAGTCAGTTATTGTACACAATGGAACTGAACATGTAGAGCAAAAGAGACAAGCCTTGTGTGGCAATAAAATTTCATGCAGACATCGCTCCATGGTGGGCGCAAAGGCAGCCCCCCCTCTCCACCCATTTTGAATCGTAATCAAGAGGAAGATAACTATTCTGAGGGGGATTCAGAAGGAGAAGACCACTCCTATTTACCCCCTGAGGTCTTCGCTCTAACTGGCATGCTGATGTTGGTAATATCATGCATATGGTGCCTTACATTGCTTACTGTATACATCAAATATGTCATCTGATTAGTTTAGACATGCTTTGTGTCAATGCCATCTGTTTAGTTTCTTTATCGTATATGTGAATCATGCAATGCCATCTTGTTTAGCCAGGAATCATATATGTGAATTTTGCAATGCGACCCTGGTTAGGCAGTCATCTTATATGTGAACTATATCATGCCATCATTTTTTATTATGTGTTAAATTTGTCAACATTAGTACATTCAATTACTCTTCCTGTGCATCAGCCATTCGGCACGGTCATGGAAAAATCTGGAGTGGAAACAAGGTCTTTAGAGCAAACAATGCTATCTGTAGGACCTTGAAGTATGTCTAGAGGGGGGGTGATTAGACTACTTGACCAATAAAAACTTAACCTTTTCCCAATTTGAGAGTTTGGCAGATTTTAGCTATTTTAACAAGTCAAGCAATCATCACACAATTCAAGCAAGCATGCAAAGAGTGTATAGGCAGCGGAAATTAAAGCATGCAACTTGCAAGAAAGTAAAGGGAAGGGTTTGGAGGATTCAAACGCAATTGGAGACACGGATGTTTTTGGCGTGGTTCCGATAGGTGGTGCTATCGTACATCCACGTTGATGGAGACTTCGACCCACGAAGGGTAACGGCTGTGCGAGTCCATGGAGGGCTCCACCCATGAAGGGTCCACGAAGAAGCAACCTTGTCTATCCCACCATGGCCGTCGCCCACGAAGGACTTGCCTCACTAGCGGTAGATCTTCACGAAGTAGGCGATCTCCTTGCCCTTACAAACTCCTTGGTTCAACTCCACAATCTTGTCGGAGGCTCCCAAGTGACACCTAGCCAATCTAGGAGACACCACTCTCCAAGAAGTAACAAATGGTGCGTTGATGATGAACTCCTTGCTCTTGTGCTTCAAATGATAGTCTCCCCAACACTCAACTCTCTCTCATAGGTTTTGGATCTGGTGGAAAGAAGATTTGAGTGGAAAGCAACTTGGGGAAGGCTAGAGATCAAGATTAATATGGTAGGAATGGAATATCTTGGCCTCAACACATGAGTAGGTGGTTCTCTCTCAGAAATGGTAAGTTGGAAGTGTAGGTTCATTCTGATGGCTCTCTCCACGAATGAAGAGGAGGTGGAGGGGTATATATAGCCTCCACAGAAAATCTAACCGTTACACACAATTTACCAAACTCGGTGGGACCGAATCGTTAAACTCGGTCGGACCGATTTAGTAAACCTAGTGACCGTTAGTGATTTTCGATGGGACTGACATGCATCTCGGTGAGGCCGATTCGGTTAGGGTTAGGGCACAACGTAATCTTGGTGAGACCGATTACACAAACTCGGTGAGACCGATTTGGTAATAAGCTTTCCAGAGAGTTGGTTAGGTAAACTCGGTGGGACCGATTTGCTCTTTTCGGTGAGACCGAAATGTTACAAAAAGGAAACAAAGAGTTTACATTGCAATCTCGGTGGGACCGATCGCTCACTTCGGTTAGACCGAAACGTTACGAAGGGAAACAGAGAAATTGCAAACCCATCTCAGTGAGACCGAGATCCCTATCGGTAAGACCGATTTGCTTAGGGTTTGTGGCAGTGGCTATGACTTTTGGAATCGGTGGCACCGGATAGAAAGAATCAGTGTGACCGATTTTGGCTTTAGGTTTAGGTCATTTGTGGATGTGGGAAAGTAGTTGAGGGTTTTGGAGCATATCACTAAGCACATGAAGCAAGAGGCTCATTAAGCAACACCTCATCCCTTCTTGATAGTATTGGCTTTTCCTATAGACTCAATGTGATCTTGGATCACTAAAATGTAAAATGAAGAGTCTTGAGCTTTTGAGCTTGAGCCAATCCTTTGTCCTTAGTATTTTGAGGGATCCACTTTCATCATCCATGCCATGCCATTCATTGAGCTTTCCTGAAATAATAGTCTTGGAATAGCATTAGCTCAATGAGCTATATGTTGTTATGAATTACCAAAACCACCTAGGGATAGTTGCACTTTCAATCTCCCCCTTTTTGGTAATTGATGACAACATATAGATCAAAGCTTCGACAAATGATAATAAAATTTAAATAACATCGTCGCTTTGAGAAGTATGTGATAAGCAAGAGCTCCCCCTAAATTTGTGCATAGTTTTAGATTTGCTTTGGACTGCAAATGCACAATGAATTAGGCTCATGGGTTACTCTTCCATGTCACATACATCTTGGTGGAGCGCTCAAAATAATAAACAATGAACACATGCACTCATCACCAAGCATAGTGAGTGATCACATAAGATAGATAGGATAATATCAAGCATGCATAAGTGTAGCTTATGATCAAACACATGATCATCAATGTCTCACAAGCATAGTATCTCAACCAAAAGCAAACAAAGATTGAAAAACCACCAAATAAAGCAAGAGAGAACAAAAGCAACTCTCTCTCTCTCTCGAAGCCTATGATCTATACATTTTTCTCCCCCTTTGGCAACAAGTTACCAAAAAGTTCATAGAAAATGCATAGTGCTAGATCGACTCTCAGGCTTGATCTTCTGGTGGTGGTGTAGAGATGGCTCCTTGGATGAAGGCTTCAGGTGAAGTGGATGGAGCTGGAGAAGTTGGTGTTGGAGCTGGTTGCACTGGAACTGTAGGGGCAGTGGCTGGTGCTGAAGTTGTTGCTCTAGTGTCTGTCACTGGCACTGCAACTGACCTCTGGGCTCTGGGCACTCTGGCAAACACATTGGTGGTAGTCTTGCCCTTCCTCTCCTGCATGTCATCCTGCAGCTGCTCCACAACTGACTGAATCTCAGTTACCTTGACATCTAGATCATAGAATTTCTGTTCCATGATTCTTTCTAGGCTCTCCTGGTTTTGAGTTAGGGTGGCAACCCCTTCCCAATCCTTAGAGATTATGCTATCAAGTAACCAAGCTGCTCTTGTTTGGTTTTCAAGAAATATTCAGATGCCTCCTCTTGAGTTGGCATCTTGGCAGCCTTCTCCCTCTTTGCCTTCTCCTTCTTCTCCTGAGCTTGAACTGATTGTGGATCATCTTCATTCATGACAACCTCATTGTCCTCAAAGTCTGGATAAAGTGGAAAGTGTTCCTTATCCAACTGATATTTTCCTGTGCCCATTTTTGAGTTTATCAATTCTTGAATCTGAGGTGCATATCCACAGCTCCTCTTCTGATCAGCTGCAGTCCTCTTGATTGGACATACTGCAAAAGCTGACTGCTGACCCTGTGAAGAGTTATAGATGAGATAGAAAAGATGAGCATCACAAAATGCAGAGGTTTTTGCAAAAGAATGACTCAAAAGTTCAGTCTTAGTTTTCCACAGAAAGCATTTCGGATCCACCGATTTTCAAACTCGGTGATACCGAAGCAGTTTTGGAACCTAAACTGATGATCTCGGTTGGACCGAGTTTCAGTTCGGTGGTACCGAGACTGCTAGGGTTTCACAGAATCCTCAAATCGGTTGCACCGATTAGTAATTCTCGGTCAGACCGAGAGTCACTAGTGCAATGGCATAAGCCAAATCGGTGAGACCGAGTTTTTCAACTCGGTGGGTCCGAGATGGTTTCGGCGGAAACCTAAACCTAAAAATTTGAATCACGTCTAATCTATGAACTACTTTGGCTGGATAGAAGAGTTTCAATCGTGGCAAGAATCAATATGAAAACAATGTGCCAGGAATCAGACGTGGATAGCACAAAGATTAAGTCCATACCCTAACTTGGCGGTGGACTTGCTACGGCGGCAACGGCGGGGACGAAATCCGTTGACGGCGGCGGAGACCAGCGACAGGAGGCTGCTGGCGATGAGGAGACGATCCGGAGACCACGATGGCAGAGCGAGCTGTTGCGCGGGCGAAGGGTTTCGGAGAAATTTCCAAAATTTTGCCCGTGGCTATTTATATAGCTCTACCCTGTCGGTGTGACCGAGTGGAACAACTCGGTGGCACCGAGATGCATAACTGTGTTCAGTTACAGCAAATCGGTGAGACCGAAAAGTTCAAATCGGTTGCACCGAGATTGAAAACTCAGATCAACTTGATGATCTCGGTAGGACCGAAATGGAAGGATCGGTCAGACCGAGAATCACTAAGAGGTTTTGGAAGTTTAAGTCTATGACGAATCGGGGACTCCGAGTGCTCCTCACACAGAGTGGTTCGAATCTGACTTGATCAAATTTTGTGATGTAGCATGAATAGAGTTTGAGACGAGAAAAGCATAGATAGCTAAAGAAGGTTCTTAGGCATTCTTGTCCATCCACTTGGCACAAAGAAAAGAATCCAAACAAACAAAACAACAAGTGGATGTCCTTGAATGAGTAAAATATGCACCAACATGCTCACACAATAAGATGGCAATTGAAATATGTGGCAAAGCATGCACAACCAATTTTAGCATCTATCAAGCAATTGGCGATGACTAGGTCATCTATATATGAGTATATTGACTTAGGAGTCAAATGAGAACATTTGATCATAGGTCATACTCATCGTTTAAGCTCAAGTGGGGTTACCACTTTTACATAATGCATTAATGTGTTCACACCATTAGAGTTGCTTTGACTCAATTCTTAGAGTTAAGCTCCCCCTAGATGTGAGATCCCCCCTTAGAGGGATGAACTAACCTTGGGTTTTGTCGATGATGACTTCATGTAGGTGTTGAAGATGTAGATGCTCAATGTTGATGTAGATCATTTGGAGCAATCCTTTGGAGTGAGTTGCACTTTCAACTTGCCTACATGGGTTAGTCCCACAAGGAACAAACAAGAATATCCATAGACATAGAGTGATGCACACACAAGATGATGTCCATGAAAACATTAGGTTACCTTGTCCCTTGCCTTACCAACATGAGGGTTTGTGACTCCTTGAACTAGTGCAAGATGTGAAAGTTGATTGCACTTGTTCTTGCCAAAATGATATGAGTGAAGAATGTTGGCGGAGTCACCCTCAAGAACTCTCTAGTTCTTCTTCTTCGGGATCCACATCATCTTGATGGGAATCCTTGGAGTTGTAGTTGTACTTGATGAAGTAGAACTTGACGTAGTCTTGGGGACCCACTGAACGAGGCTTTAGGTGCTTCTTCAAATGCATCAATCTCTTCTTGAAGCTTGTCCTTGCCTTTGTTCTTGTGGTCTTGTGGTGGAAGATCATCTTGAGCTTGTGTCCCCTTGAAGGAAGTAGGATCATACTTCTCTTGTTGAGGAACAAACTTTGTCTTGGGGTATTGATCTTCTTCCCACTCAACTCCATTGGCGTTGAACTTTCGTTCAAAACCAACACCTTGATTCTTCCGGTGCCTTCCTTGCTTGCGTACAATTTCCTCGAATTGCTTACTCCCGGCAAGGCTCTTGTAAACACCTTTCTCTATAATTCCCTTCAATAAACTATTTTCTTGCTCAAGTGTAACTTGGCTAAGAGAATCATTAGTGGAATCAAGAGAACTACTAGAAGCAACAACATTGGATTTGACATTATTATTGTTACTACTAGAGGAAGTATCTTTCTTGTACTTGTTACTAGACTTGACTTGAGGCATGTAAGTAGATAAGAGTAAACGCTTGGCAATGTAAGAAGAACTTTTCTTGCGGAGATCATCATTGATTGCCTTTAAGAACTCATGCTCTTGCTCAAGATTGAGCTTTTCAAAGCGTAACTTCTCATGAGCCCTTAAAAGTTCTCGATGATCTTCGAAGATAGTTTCATGAGCCAACTTAAGAGTGTTTAGTTCTTTAGTTAGAAGCTCAATTTTCTCCTTATCATTGTCATTCGTTTGATTAGCATGATTAATTGACGTTTCATCATAGTATTCATCACTAGAGTTGTCAACAAGTAAATCATCATCCACAAGCAAGTCATCTTCATCACTATTAAAATCAACATACTCGGGATGTGTTACCTTTGGACCTTTGGCCATGAAGCATCTTCCAACACCTTCATTTGGTGAGTCAAATATGTCGTAGGAGTTGGTTGACACAAGTGCTAGACCGGCAACACCTTCATCTTGAGTATATTCGGAGTCGGAGTGATAGCTTCTCTCGGAGTGATTGTCGGAGTCGGAGCCGGAAACCCATTCACCAACATGAGCTTGATGTCTTCGTTTTGTGTAGCTCCTTGATGACTTGTCCTTTCTTTCCGAATCCTTACTTCTCCGTGAGGGTCTTCGTTCATAACGATCATCTCTACTCCTCCTCTCTCTTGGTGGTGATTCTTCTCTTTTGCTCCTTCTTCTTGGAGAATCTTCTCTTCTTTTGTAGGGTGCCGTACACTCATTGGAGTAGTGTCCGGGTCTCCCACAATTGTAGCAATTGCGCTCTCGACTAGAAGATCTCTTGTCATTGTAAGACCTTGACTTGGAGCTTCTTTCTTTGCTTCTACTTTTGTAGAATTTGTTGAAGTTCTTCACCATTAAGCTCAATTCTTCATTGAAGGTTGGTTTCTCACTTGATGATGTGGGGGCTTCACTTGAGGCTTTGTAAGCACCACTTGACTTGTTGTGAAGTTCCTCCTTATCCTTGAGTGACATCTCATGAGCAACAATCCTTCCAATGACTTCCGTTGGCTTGAGATCTTTGTAGTTTGGCATCATTTGGATCAATGTGCACACGGTATCATACTTTCCATCCAATGCTCTTAGGATTTTCTTGATGATGAATTTGTCGGTCATCTCTTCACTCCCTAAGCCGGCAATCTCATTTGTGATAAGAGCAAGCCTAGAGTACATTTCAGCGACACCTTCACCATCCTTCATTTTGAACTTGTCAAGCTGACTTTGGAGCACATCCAACTTGGATTCCTTGACGGACTCGGTACCTTCATGCATATCAATCAAAGTATCCCAAATTTCCTTTGCATTCTCAAGACGGCTGATTTTGTTGAATTCTTCGGGGCACAATCCGTTGAAGATGATGTCACATGCTTGAGCGTTGTATTGCAGCATCTTCAATTCTTCCGCATTAGCTTCACGGTTCGGTTCTCTCCCATCGAAGAATTCACCTTGCAAGCCAATACAAATAATTGCCCAAACGGCGGGGTTATGTCCAAGAATATGCATTTTCATCTTATGCTTCCAACTAGCAAAATTAGTACCATCAAAGTAAGGACCTCTACGGTGATAATTTCCCTCGCTAGACGCCATACTCTCCTAGGTTGTGAAACCAAGGCTATGACCACCAAAAGCTATGGAAATCAAAGCAAATGGAGACCAATGCTCTGATACCACTTGTAGGACCTTGAAGTATGTCTAGAGGGGGGTGATTAGACTACTTGACCAATAAAAACTTAACCTTTTCCCAATTTTAGAGTTTGGCAGATTTTAGCTATTTTAGGACAAGTCAAGCAATCATCACACAATTCAAGCAAGCATGCAAAGAGTGTATAGGCAGCGGAAATTAAAGCATGCAACTTGCAAGAAAGTAAAGGGAAGGGTTTGGAGGATTCAAACGCAATTGGAGACACGGATGTTTTTGGCGTGGTTCCGATAGGTGGTGCTATCGTACATCCACGTTGATGGAGACTTCAACCCACGAAGGGTAACGGCTGCGCGAGTCCACGGAGGGCTCCACCCACGAAGGGTCCACGAAGAAGCAACCTTGTCTATCCCACCATGGCCGTCGCCCACGAAGGACTTGCCTCACTAGCGGTAGATCTTCACGAAGTAGGCGATCTCCTTGCCCTTACAAACTCCTTGGTTCAACTCCACAATCTTGTCGGAGGCTCCCAAGTGACACCTAGCCAATCTAGGAGACACCACTCTCCAAGAAGTAACAAATGGTGCGTTGATGATGAACTCCTTGCTCTTGTGCTTCAAATGATAGTCTCCCCAACACTCAACTCTCTCTCATAGGTTTTGGATCTGGTGGAAAGAAGATTTGAGTGGAAAGCAACTTGGGGAAGGCTAGAGATCAAGATTCATATGGTAGGAATGGAATATCTTGGCCTCAACACATGAGTAGGTGGTTCTCTCTCAGAAATGGTAAGTTGGAAGTGTAGGTTCGTTCTGATGGCTCTCTCCACGAATGAAGAGGAGGTGGAGGGGTATATATAGCCTCCACACAAAATCTAACCGTTACACACAATTTACCAAACTCGGTGGGACCGAATCGTTAAACTCGGTCGGACCGATTTAGTAAACCTAGTGACCGTTAGTGATTTTCGGTGGGACTGACATGCATCTCGGTGAGGCTGATTCGGTTAGGGTTAGGGCATAACGTAATCTCGGTGAGACCGATTACACAAACTCGGTGAGACCGATTTGGTAATAAGCTTTCCAGAGAGTTGGTCAGGTAAACTCGGTGGGACCGATTTGCTCTTTTCGGTGAGACCGAAATGTTACAAAAAGGAAACAGAGAGTTTACATTGCAATCTCGGTGGGACCGATCGCTCACTTCGGTTAGACCGAAACGTTACGAAGGGAAACAGAGAGATTGCAACCCCATCTCGGTGAGACCGAGATCCCTATCGGTAAGACCGATTTGCTTAGGGTTTGTGGCAGTGGCTATGACTTTTGGAATCGGTGGCGCCGGATAGAAAGAATCGGTGTGACCGATTTTGGCTTTAGGTTTAGGTCTTTGTGGATGTGGGAAAGTAGTTGAGGGTTTTGGAGCATATCACTAAGCACATGAAGCAAGAGGCTCATTAAGCAACACCTCATCCCTTCTTGATAGTATTGGCTTTTCCTACAGACTCAATGTGATCTTGGATCACTAAAATGTAAAATGAAGAGTCTTGAGCTATTAAGCTTGAGCCAATCCTTTGTCCTTAGTATTTTGAGGGATCCACTTTCATCATCCATGCCATGCCATTCATTGAGCTTTCCTGAAATAATAGTCTCGGAATAGCATTAGCTCAATGAGCTATATGTTGTTATGAATTACCAAAACCATCTAGGGATAGTTGCACTTTCACTATCTGACGAAGCGCATGTCTTGCTGGTTACAGATAGCTCCTCAAAGGAGGATTCAGAGATAGATGACTAGTCCTATTCCCCCCCCCCCCCCCGAGGTGCATGCTCTGACTTGGCAGGGTTATGTTGCTCATATCGTGCGTATGGTATCTTGCATTGCTATGTCATTGCTTAGTTTAGACATGCTTTGTGTGAATGACACATGTTTAGTGTATAATTACCATATATGTGAATTATGCAATGCCATCTTGTGGCAAGACATTATATATGTGAATTATGCAATGCCATCTTGTGGCAAGACATTATATATGTGAATTATGCAATGCTATCTTGTTGCAAGGTGTTATATATGTGAATTATGCAATGCCATGCTATTTAGCCAAGCGTTATATATGTGAATTATATCATGCCGTCCTTTTTTTGTATTTCTCATTGAATTTGTCGACAATGTTTGTATATTCAACTGCTCTTCATGTGCATCAGCCATTTGAATTGGTGATGGAGAAATATGGGGGTGAAAACAAGGTCTTCTGAGTAGACAATGCCACCTGCTGAAGCAAATATCTTGCTGGTTACAGATAGCTCTTTAGAGGAGGATTCAGAGGCAGATGACCGGTCCTATTATCCCCCAGAGGTGTATGCTCAAACTTGTCAGGGTTATATTACTCATATAATGCATATGTTGTATTGCAATGCTTAGTTTTTACATCATATACACAATATTGAATGCCATCTCCTTAGTTGACACATCATATATGCGATTGCCCTCTGCTCACTTGCTTAGTATATACACCATATATTTGAATTATATCATGCCATGGTGTTTACATATACAGCATGTATCTGAATTATGGCATGCCAACCCATTTTCTAAAGACATAATATATTATATCATCTTATCCTGTTTACATAGTCATCATATTTTGAATTGTGTCATTCTATTCGTGAATTATATCATGCCATCATGTTTCCGTCGATAGCATGTTTGTGATTTATGGCATGCCAACCACTTTAATAGACACATCGTATAGTTATATCATGTCATCATGTTTACATAGTCATCATATTTTGAAGTATGTCATTCTATCATGTTTAGTTAGCCATCATACATGTGAAATTGTGTCATGCTATCCTGTTTAATTAGCTATCATATATGTGAAATTATGTCCTGCTATTCTGTTTGGTTAGACAACAAAAATGTCAATTATTTCATGCCCTGTTTTCTTCCCTACTATCCATTGCGCCCGTCTATCTTACAATATCTGTACATTCAATTACTTTTATTGTTTATCAGCCATTTCAATTGGAGGGGTGATGGCAGTATCTGTGAGAGTAAAAACATGGTCTTCGGAAAAGATCGTGCTACCTGTCGATGCAGATAGAACCACGGTTGTACTTGCCCAAGAACCAGCCCCACCACACATAACCCAGACTCACGTAGATTGTACCCCTACCTAGTTGGACAGAGAACCAGCTACACCCCTTCTAACCCCAACCCCAACAGATAGTAACCTAGTTCTAGTTGACACAACACCGTCTCCACCATAGAGCACCCAAACACGAGCAGTTAGTAAGGCAACTGCAGTGCCCAAAGCACGAGGACCACCACTCCGAACCCCAAGTCAATGCTTAAAGCAGAAGAAGAATTGTTCTCAGGTCAGGTTCCGTAGCTATGGTTCATACTACTTTTCTCTTGCATCATTGTATTTACTCATACCAACTAATTTCAAATTTGAAGGATGCAATTGAAACTCCAATGGCGCAACGGGTATGTTTTAAACCTATTTATTTAACGTGTTTGCTGTTGTAACTTGCTCTATGTTGATTTCAGTTTCAATTGAATAAACAGTTATGTTCTCATACCATGCACATTACAAGTGTTGTTATTGCTGTGTAGTTTCCCACACTTATATTATGTCTATGCTGCTTTGTCTTAAATAGATATGATTCGAATTGTATCTATCTTGATTTGGCAACATAAACTAGAATGGTATAGACCATACAGTGACCATACTACATAGATATATGTTTGTTTCATGTTGTTATCCTGTCCACCTTACTACTGAACTAGTTTACCAAAATGAGTTTCATATACTACATTATAAACCTGTGATGTGTTTGTTTGTTTCTCTTTTAGAGCGCGGATAAAATGTTGGAGAAGAGTACCCCATTATGCAATGGTAAAGGAAGTAATGTAGATAAGGTTCAAGATAGTGAGACATCCATGTTGGTCTCCAAGAAAGCTGATAAAAACTATATTGAAGACATTGAGACAACCTCAAAGTCTTGTCTTGGTGTAGTGTTCGAGTTACTGGCTAGTACTACTGGCACCAGCTCTTTGAACTCGCTGCCTGAATCAATTCAACTTCTTGAGTCTCAAATTCAAGTTGAAAGACATAGATCAGATGTTATGCGATAGGAAGCCGAAGGACTGAGGAAGTCCCTGCAGAATTCAGATGCATACTTTCTGGTGCAACAGCAAGTGTTGGAGGATTTAAGCGCCAAACAAGAGAAAGTTAATAAGCTTGCTAAGCATCTTGCCAGCATTATGGGTACCCAGGATATTGTTTCTTGAGCTCTTCTGAAGTGGTTTCAGTTCTGGACTTGTTTTGCTGCGGCGTTTATTTGCACTGGTCACCAACTTTGACAACCAGTGCATATGATATGCTGCTTTGTTCCCTATATTTGCACTGGTGGCGAACTTTGATGCCCAGTGCATGTAATATGTGTAATAGCCGTGATAGCCTAGCGTAAGTTGTTTGCTTATTTATTTCCTTATTGTCTTGTTTATTTGTTTGCTTGTAGTCAGTGCAGTTCTTTTTCCGCGGTTTGCTAGTGGCCGCAATAAGCTATTCTTTAAAACTAGGCCACAATAACCATGGCCTACATATTTACTATAGTTACCATGGGCCTCCTACGGACCGTAGAAACAATGGGCCTTCTAAGGGCCGTAGAAACAATGGGCCTTCTACGGGGCATAGAAACAATGGGCCTTCTACGGGGCGTAGACACAATGGGCCTTCTACGGGCCGTATCATCAATGGGCCTTCTACGGGTCGTATGATCGATTGGCCAAACATGGGCCAATAACAGATAGCATTATGGTGGTAAACAGGCTAGAGTTGGAATCGTCCGTTCACGGGCCGACCATAATGGGTCGTCATTAACCGGTCGTATTTGATGACGTTATGAAAATGGCCCAATGTATTAACGGGCCACAAACGGGCCGACTGTAACCATGGGCTGAATTTGGCCCACAAGCAGAAAATGACAATAACGGGCCGTAAGTAAACGAATGCTGGAAATGAGCCCAAGAATAAATGGGCCCTAAGAAGGCCGAAAGATAACATGGGATGGAAACGAACCAATGGAATAATGGGTCGTTAATGGGTATAAAGTGATACACTGTTCATTATAGGCCAGTTTCACCACAGGCCGTTAATCGGTATAAAGTGATACACTGTTCATTACAGGCCAGTTTCACCATGGGTCGTTAATGGGCCAAGAGTTACAAAGGGCCACATATGGGCCAAAAGACGTCATGGTCCATACATGGGCCAGAAGTTAAAACAGGTTGGAATCATATTGAACGGCCCAGATGATGCTATTGGGCCTAATTCGGATAGGTCATAACGGGCCCTGGGTTAGCGGGTTGTAAATGGGCTATATGCGAACATGCCATTAACAGGCTTTTTGTGGGCCGGCCCGCCACCTTTTGACCAAGTCAAACAGGCCGACCTTTTCACAGGAATGGGCCTATGTTGGGATGTGCCACATGTCGATGTATCATAGGCGCCTTCGGTCCAATGAGTGGATGACATCTGTGCCAACGGTGAGCCGACACGTGTTTCCTCCAGCCAATGATGATTTTACACATGGAAAATCCCCATTGGTCGGGGCTGTTAGTGGGTTATCGGATCCAAGACCGGACCCGATAGCTTAACGGCAAGCCGTTACGGTGGATGCCACGTGTCGGTCACCCTTGACAAAAGCACTTCTATGACACACGATTTATTGTCATGGAAGTGGATACTTCCGTGATGATAATTTTGGTAATGTCATGGAACACTTCTACGACAACACAAGTATGACTATCTTGATTCTGTCATAAAATCGTCATGGATGTACATGCATGACAGAAAACGTGACCTACTGTGACAAACAGTATCATCATGGAAGTGTATTTTTTTGTAGTGGATGGGGTGGCGGCCACGACCACCACCTCCTGCCTTCGGGCCACGGTGGCAGAGCGGGTGATGGCCACAGTGGCCGACAGTTGGGTGCGGCCACGGCGGCCACCTCCCACCTTCGGGCCGTGGTGGCGGAGCGGGCGATGGCCCTGGCTTTCGATGGAGCATTGGTGGCAACGGCGGCCGGCAACAGCTGCCTACGGGCACCGACGACCGAGCGTGTAGTGCCTGTTCGGTGCACACCCAACTGGGATGCCACGCGCACTACACTACGCCGGGGACTGCGCTGCCGCCGCGGTGTAGCCTCCCAACTGGAGCTGTGCTCTGATGACGGTGGAGTGGCTGAGCGACGACGACGGTCCGGTGCCATTGCTGATTTTGGGAGAAGCAGACAAGATAAGCTACAGGGAGGGAGGGGAAAATGCGACGCAAGACTCGCCGGCCGTGAGGGTTTATATAGTAGGCTGATAAGCATTGGGATTTTGGGGGATTTTACTGAGTCGGGCGGGAAGCTTGCGTGGGAACGGCTCAACACCGTTTGTCCAAAAGAACGCCCCCGGGCGCTGCTCAAGCTTGCGCTCGAACCATCAGCGGCAGCGGGGTGACAAGACATGCGAGAGAAGGACGAAAGGACATGTACACACACGTTTAATAAAAACGTTTGCGATTTAATTAACTACTATACGCCCATTTTGGTTTATAAGTAGGATTTAATTAATAAAATACAAATGCATGTTGCCAAAGATTATATCGTCGGATTCATATTTGAACATAGTTTCCAGTTATATAATTTTTGTAACATGCATTATCATTTTGTTGGTTAAATTTGAGGTTATATACCAGCAAGCATTTGCCCACAACACACACGGCGCCGGCCTCTTCTCGCGTCCCTCGGCAAGCTGCGCTCGCCGTTAGGCGCCGCGGCGTGCTCGGGTTGTAGACAACTTTTCCTTGCGTGTTCAACTGCTATATGCATATATATGGTTGCTCACTGTTTAGGCGACCGCGGAGCGCTCTGCTCGCATCCCTCCGCGCGTGCTTTGCCAGCGTTGGGCCTGCGCACGACCACGTCGGGGGGGGGGCATATGCATGTAGTTGCGCCGCGTGCGTTGCCACGCGATGCAGTTACGTGTGTCACTATGGAGTTATGTGCTGCTAATTAGAACAGCCATCAGGGCATGCCGATCAATATTCCAGGCCGTCCGGCTTCCCCTTTAATTCCCGCAGCCATTATAACCTTAGTCTCTTCAACCTATCGATCACGCCCCACAACACAACAAGCACACCCACGACGACACATAGAGAGGGGATGTCTAGCGACGCTCCAATGGATTTCTACGAGCATAAAGTGGAGACCCACGCGAGGGAGACGGATCTCTCGGTGGTGCACACCATTGACCCGACCGTGGTGGATGACTACATCAACACCGTTGAGCAGTTGCTTGCTGGAGACAAGTACAAGGTGGTCGACATCGACCTCCAGTACACCGCCGGTGTTCCCGGCAAAAATCAGAAGGTTCCCGTCGCCCAATTGTGCGTGCGCCATCATGTCCTCATCTACCACTACTGCATGGCCATGGAGTCTTGAAGTAGTTTCGGCAGGTTTGTCAAGAGCATCGACTACAAGTTCGCTACGGTGGAAACCACCGACGATGTAAAAGCACTCAGGGTTACGGGTTTGGCCTGCAAGAACCTTGTCAAAATCCGTGAGCACTACAGGGTCTAGGGCAGCACGAAGAAGGACTCCCTGGTTGAACTCGCCTCGGCCATCATTGACCCCTACTACGAAAAGATGAAGCAGGATGCCCATAGAACAAGTCCTGTATCCTGGCACAGGGCCTGGATGCGGTGACTGGATGAACCTCACCTCAGGTTCGCGGCCAAGAGCGTGTACACATGCTACGAGATGCACAGGCGGATCGTTGACATGAGGAAGTGCCTCGTTACCCAAATCGACGAGCCTGGATCGAGCCACAAGCAGAGCAAGCGTCACAAGCAGTAGATGATGATCAGATGATCGTTTATGCTTGTTAATCATGCATGTAATATATAGTTTACTTTGGTGTGTGGAAACGGCATGTGTGTAGTAGCCACCTATGTAATTATGCATGTAATAGTTTACTTTAGTGTGTGCAAATGCCATGGTTATAGTAGCCACCTATGTAAGTGGATGTTTAATTTGGTTATGCAGCCATGTCCTTATAAGTGTGTGTATATAT
This sequence comes from Triticum aestivum, assembly GCF_018294505.1. Classification (NCBI taxonomy): domain Eukaryota; kingdom Viridiplantae; phylum Streptophyta; class Magnoliopsida; order Poales; family Poaceae; genus Triticum; species Triticum aestivum. Next base: position 148,236,878 of record NC_057801.1, read on the forward strand.
AATATGTTCTTGTTTTGTATGCTATCCCATCGCACAACACACATGTCTTATTAGCAGCAATCGTCTGTGTTATTATCGGTCTTTGCACACATTTCTGTTTACAGACCTATTTGTCGCGTATCACACACATCTTGTTATATTGAACCGTGTATGTTCTCTTGTCTCAACGCAAACAGTTCATCCGCGTGAACCGCATGCCGTATATCGCACACACCTTGATCTGGCTGACAGTTTCTTTTGTGTTGCCTAATCACAAACAGTTCATCTTAGTGAACTGTATGATGTTTATTGCACACACCTTGATCTGGCTGCTCGTTTCTTTTATTGTTCCTCATTGCAAACGGTTAATTGCACTGAACCGTATGCCCTACATCACACGAAACAAATCTGAACCGTGTTTGATGCATCGGTCATCGCAAATGTTTTGCACCTTTTTTAACGGTTTTTACACCACCGTTTGTGATTAATGCATCACACACAATTTTGTCAAAGGGTCTATCGTAGTGTCACGTTAGCAGCATCCTGCGCTAGTGTAAAACTCCAAGTGGTTAAACCGAATCACACAGAACAAGGGAGCACCTTGCTCTGATACCAATTGAAAGTGCTGATTATCGACTAGAGGGGTGAATAGACGATTTTTATGAAAGTCTTCAAAACACGAGTGCTCTGAAGACAAATAGGTAATCTGAGCCTATATGATATGCAGCATAATGTGAACTACACCAGGAAAGCAATAGTAAAGCAAGCAATACAATGAAAGCACAAAGACTAACAACAGCTAGGTAGAAAGGATCAGAATGGAAGACAGTATGAAGCCAAGCAGTTACAGGTCTTCACACAGTGAAGTCAAAATGGATCAGGCAAGCAAGAAATGACTTCACGAAGACAAACTGAAAAGTAAGGAGGGTATGAGATAGAACCAGTTGCTTGGTGAAGACAGAGATTTGGTAGACCAGTTCCAGTTGCTGTGACAACTGTACGTCTGGTTAGGGAAGCTGAGATTGAACTCAGAAGACTATGTCTTTACCTTATTGCCCTAGAGCTAAGGACACTTAGTCCTCACCCTATCACTCAGGTAAGTCTTCAAGGTAGACTTTCAAACCTTCACAGACTCCGTTCACGGTCAATCCACAATGACTCTTGGATCCTTAGAATGTGACGCCTAACCGGCAGGAGGATGCACAATCCTCAGGTGTAACAAGTCTTCAGATCACGCGGACATAAAGACTTTAGTGATGCCTAACACCCTTTGGCTCTGGGTGTTTTGGGCTTTGTCCTCGCAAGGATCTCTCTCTCAAAGGCTTCGGAGTTGGGTTGCTCTCAAACGACAAAAGCCGTGTACTAACTCTAAGCAGTCCCCAATTTATGGTGTAGGGGGTGGGCTATTTATAGCCAAGTGGCAACCTGACCTGATATATCCGAAATGACCCCGGGTCACTAAGGAACCGACACGTGTCCAACGATCGAATTTCAAACACACGCGACAGCTTGGCTTGGGCTACAAGCAAAGCTGACTCATCCAGCTCTGGATAAGATTTGCTCTCATTGTCTTCGCTCAAAGACATAGGATTTGGTTGAGCATCACTTCAGTCATCTGACTTTGTTCACTTGGATCGCACTTAACAGTACGGTGGTTCCTATGACTCAATAAAGAAGAAAAGAAAACTACGAAAGAAGCTATGTCTTCGCACTCCATAGTCTTTAAGTGAATGTCTTCATCGTCATTATCTTCAACGTGAATGTCTTCACGAACCACCATTGTCTTCAATGTCTTCATACATTTTTAGGGGTCATCTCTGGTAGGTAAACTGAATCAATGAGGGACTACTACCTGTGTTATTCTGCAATTCTCACAAACACATTAGTCTCACAACCACGTTTGTCGTCAATACTCCAAAACCAACTAGGGGTGGCACTAGATGCACTTATAAATTCCCTCCTCTGCTCGGCCGGCGATGCGGAGTCGGGGACTGAGCGTTGTGAGTATTGGCTTGCCCTCCCTCTCTGTTGTGGAGCCGGCAACTTCCCCGTCGACGGCGCAAAGGCTGGGTCCTGGTGCGCTTGTAGGTGAGGATCTCTGGATTTGCGCAAAGATTCGACGATGACGAACGTCTCTGGTGTGCTGGTCATTCGTGGATGCAATTGGAGACTTCCTGGCCGTCATGGTTGTTTACACAAAGGTGTTGGCTCCGTGAGAAGCGCCGCACCCTCAACTAGCTCTGGTGAGCGTGGTCTTTGTTGGTGGTTTGAGGACTTCGTTGTATTTTTTATTTCAGAGTGCTTTGTATTACATCTCAATCTTCAATATAATTTGAAGGTCCTTTCCGCATATTACAATGAATCAATTAGAACGTGGCCAATTTTCATTCTCTTTGTTCCGGTGTTCTTCTATTCATCATACCATATGTGAGTGGAGTCATACCATGCGATGAGTGGAAGCTGATGGGCCCTATCTTCCTCACCTCTGATTTGAACCCCGTTCCTTTTTTTTTGAATAGTTTGGATTACTTATCACATATGTCACATAGTTGGTTTGGACCCCTTCCTTGGTTATCATAAGATATGGCCCTGGTCACCGTATCATACGGTGAGGAGTAAGTCCACATATCTGGAGCGTCGATTATTTCTTGATCGATCTCAGCCGTTCATACACTTATCTCTCTGAGCGCCAATGCTTTAGCTTTAATCTTATTCATCCCCGACCTAAAGCCTGGCCGTCGTGCGCCTATGCCTCTGCGACTCGCCGCCGATGGTTCACCGTGTCGCCAGTCATAGCTCGTCACTTGCAGCTCGATGTTGCTGCCCTGCAGCATCGTTGTCGCATCATGTGCTAGTGCTTGTAGGATAACCGACTCAACGCCCGCAACAAAAATTCTTATGGATCCCCAAAAAAATGATCGCCAGTTCCAACAAAAACATGACTTGCCGCCTTTGGGTCGCAACAAAAATGCTTACACGATCCCAGCAAAAAACGTCGGTTATAGCAAAAAATGCCTCGTCCCCGCCCGTCGCAGCCGTTGGTCCTAGTAAAATAACTAGCTAGTTGTAGCACAATATCGTGCTGGTTACAACACGTCGACTCGCCGTCGTACGAAAAACAACACCTCGACTCGCCGCCGGTTGCGGCACCGGTGGTTGCCATCCAGCTCGTGCGGGATGCTAGTTGCAGCACCCGTCGTCGATGCACCTGGTTGTGCATCCCGCTGAAATCGTTGTCGCAAAATCGCGTGGTCGTGGACACATTGAGCGCCGCTCGTACCGGCGTGCTCGACGTGGCGTCGTGGGGGTGCCCAGGACGATGGCGTTGTAGCGGTGCGTGGTGGGTGTGCAGACTAGGCAACAGCCAGTGACGAACAGGAGAGATCTGAAAAAGAGAGGGAAGGTGCGTGAGCTCGGACGAGCTGTCCATGGCAGTCGCGCGGAGAGGATGGGAAAAATGAAAGAAAAACGATCGAATGATGCTGCGATGCTCTAGGACGGAGATAAAATGGGGCGAGCGGGCCGTGGGCCCACCAGCATTTGCGACATGGCGCGATAGGAGACGTTGGATGGGGGCGAATCGAACGCCGCGCACGGGACCGACGCGTGGCCGGTCGCCCGGCCACAAACATTTCCCTAAATCATGCCTTTCGTGTCGCAGTCTGATTTCAACCGATTCGCCTCCTGCGTCGCCTCACGCCTCGGAGCACGCTGCAGCCTGCAGCCGGAGTGGCAGCTAGGGTTGAGGCGGAGGGTGGAGCTCTGCCAAAGATCCGACCCGCTCGCACGCGGCACAGCCAAACCCTAACCACCTGATCCCAATGCGCAGGTGAGCCGCCTGCTTCCGGCGGCGATCCGCCCCCAAATTCCTCTCCCGTGTTGTTTTTCCCCATTGTGCTCTACTTTGTGCTGCTGATTTGATTGGCTCGCAGGGGCCTCAGCAGCGAGACGTCGCTGCGCCGGCACCGCGCACGGGCGCGGCTGTGGGTCGCCGTCGCGGCGCTGGTTACCGGCACCATCTGGCTCTGGTCCTCCTCCTCCGTTGTCCTCTTCGGCACCCACAGGGTCCAGGTGATTATTTAGTTGCGCTGTTTGTTCTGCTTGGCGTTGTAGGGAAGGTCGATAGCAATACCATGAGAGTTAGTGAAAGCTGAGAGGCTATGGCTATGCAGGTGCCGGTGCTATATAACCAAGCCACTTTGCAGAGCAAATCTCTGATGGAACATTTAAAACAAATTAGTTCTAGCGTATATGCCGGCCTGAGCATATATCATGTTGCTGTTTGAAACGGACGGGGAAAAAATGCTATAATATTTAACAAACAAATACTCCTTGTTAAAGAGATCATAAGCAAGATGGCAAACTGTATAAAATGCAGAAGCACCTAATATGGGTACAGAGTATTACTACTGATAGGCTTATTACCTGCAGACTCTGGCAAGTTGCGATAGTTCTTTCCAAAATTGTGTAAGATCCAACTTCTCCATAACTATTAGTTTGCTTAATCAGCACACAAGGATGTAGCTTAATGTTCCTATGGAAAATTGAGAAATGTAAACAATCAGTTTACTGCATTGTAGTACTCACTCCGTCTCACAATATATGACGTTTTTGCAAGCAAAAACAGCTTGCAAAAACATCTTATATTGTGGGACGGATGGAGTAGGCCTGTAAACGTTGAAATCATGCTGGCCACCAGATTACGACATAAATATAAGGACATTTGTAAAATTGACAGCTGACACATGATGTTTCATAACCTCAGTTTTGCCAGCTGTGGGCTGTTAGGGAAGTGATGCATCACCACTGCTTATTAATCCTGGTGAATAGGCTAGAGTAAGAAAATTGATAAATAAATATTAAAATCAAGTCAGCACAAAGTATGGTCCTATCCATCATGTTCTGGCGCATAATATTTGATGGATAAGGAATAATGTTGCTCCGAAAAAGAAATGTACCAATTTTCTTGGCTAAATGTTTGGTGCATCACTTATATTTTGAGTTTCAATTCATTTGACCTATAGATTGGGTTATACTAAATGTATGGAATTGAATTGGATATGCAATGGTCATTTAATTTTTTACCAAATTATATCTTGTACTGACATCAGTGCTACTACTCAAGGATTTTGTTGTAGATGAGTTGTGGAGAACTGCAGATTCAAATGGTTGGAGAGCATCTTCTGCACCACGCACCTATTGGCCTCGTGAGTTTCTCTCTGTATCCTCCCAGAACCAGAAGTTACTGGTCCAGTCCTATGCCATTCTGTGTGATGGCAAAATGAAATTCTGAAATGCAATTTCTCTACTTGCAGCCCCACCAACTGAATCCGAGAGCAATGGGTACTTGCGTGTCCGGTGCAATGGCGGCTTGTCCCAACAACGAAGTGCAGTATGATTAACATATGAAACTTTGTCTCTGAAGTAGCATAGTTCATCATGCAAGTTTTATGTGTTCATGGCAACATAGCTGGGAGATTTAAGGTTACTGCTGCTTTGCTTTTGCAGATATGTAATGCTGTTGTTGCAGCACGAATCATGAATGCTACACTAGTGCTGCCAGAGTTAGATGCAAATTCATTCTGGCATGATGAGAGGTACGTAAGTAAATTTTTATCATGCAGGAAGATTATTGCATGTTACCACAAACCCTGTGTTCCCTATGATTCCTTCTGTTTGAGCAGTATTTTTTCTTCCTACAAAGCAAAAGCAGTGTCCACCCCAAAGTTCACTGCAGAACTTTTCTTATCAAATATTCTGCAGTTTGCATTAATTGATTTATATAGTTTCGTAGTGCCTTTTATGCCTAATGTACATGGTATTACCATAAGATATTGGCATAATCCAAGTGTTTTATGCATAGTTCAAAAAAGCGCTAGGCGTTAATTGTGCGTTTTGCCACCGCCTTGCGCTTTACTGACCAAAGCGCATGCTTATGCGCAGTTATGCACAGATTAAGCGTAGTTATGCGCAATGCGTTTTGCCAACGCCTAGAGCCTAGGCGCGCTTAAGCGCTTAGGCGTGCCTTTTTTAACTATGGTTTTATGTAGTCATGTTGATTAACTTCGTAGAAGTATTTGAGTCCTGGTGATGGTAGATATTTAGCACTTCGTAACCGCTAATCAGGTTATTGGAAATTAGCATACGTCTAGAAAGCTGAATAGGTGTCTATATAAATTAATTTATTAAAAAATTACATTGTTAGAATTTGCATGGAAAGATTAGTTTCTTGCAGAAGGACTCTAGGAGGAACTTTAGGAGTTAAAAATCTTAAGATGAATTCATTCTAACAGGACTCCAGGAGGAACTTTTACAGTTGGTCTACAAACCCTTATGTAGTACATTACAGTTTGCAACCTTTTCAGCATCCCGCCTGAAAGTTTGTTCATAGTATACTAGATAAAGGTTTGTGAGCTAAGTTGTAAAACCAAAACTTTTCTGTTAAAGATTGTAACAATGCGGATATTATCGACTCACATTGAAATCCTTATTTGCGTTTTTGTGTAATGCCATCATGAAGATGTTACAAGTTATGGTGAAAAATTAGTTGGACAAACCCAAAACTAAGTGTTAAATATGATTTTCAAATAATAAGGTGGCCACTGCATGTTGCACTTGGTAATTAGAATGACATCTACATTGAGTTTACTTCTTCTCTGGCTTTGTAGTTACCTTCTTGTTCAACTTGTTTACATTGAATGATCCATTGTTGTTGTATTTATGTATGGACCAGTGGTTTTGTAGATATGTATGATGTTCCCCACTTCATCAAGACATTGAAATATGATGTTCGAATTGTTATGAGTGTTCCAAAAATCACTGCGCATGGAAAGTCCAAGAAGCTCAGAGCTTATAAGGTGAATATATTTAGAGCACAATAGCACTCCAAATTTAGCTATACTAAAGTCACTTTTTCTATCTTTCCAAAGTCAAAATTTTCTAGATATTCTGTACTTATGGAACACTTTTTGTCCTTACAGATTGAACCACCTAGAGACGCACCAGTTACTTGGTACAGGACAACTGCTCTGGAGAAGTTGAGGAAGTATGGTGCGATATATTTAACTCCATTTTCACACCGTTTGGCAGAAGAAATTGATGATCCAGAGCTCCAGAGATTGAGATGCAGGGTGAATTATCACGCACTACAGTTTAAGCCAAATATCATGAAAACAAGCAGTGATATAGTGAATAAGCTCCGTTCAGAAGGCCATTTCATGTCGATTCATCTTCGGTTTGAGCTGGATATGCTTGCATATGCCGGGTAGGACTTTGATCAAACCAGCGTGTTATTGCTTTATTCTGAAGTGTATCCATTGATGGAGTTTTTTTTTCTGTGGTAGGCTTAGGAAAGTGCCTACCCCACCTCTTTTGGGACTAAAAGGCATGTCGTTATTGTAGGCTAAGGAAAGTCTTGACGAGGGCTAAGCATGGCCCTTACATGGATGATGGAACTCATAACATTCATTCATTCATAGATATAAAATTATATTAAGATAAAGTAACAATGGCCATTTTCAGTCCTTGATACTAAAATTTTAGAGAAGTATTCTCTTATTTAATTCATTAATTTTGACTATTGTTGATAACCTATACATGAAAATCTGGTATATGCAGTGGTTATTACTTGCATGTCTTGCCATGTAATTTCGTTTTTGTGGTTGACATATGAACATTCCTTACTTCCAAAATGAAAACTGCAGATGCATCGACATATTCACACCTAAAGAACAGGAAATCCTGTTGAAGTATCGGGAAGAAAATTTTGCAAATAAGACCCTTGTCTACAAGAAAAGAAGGCTTATTGGAAAGTGCCCTTTAACTCCAGAAGAGGTACCGATTCTTCTTATAGACATTGTTCCTGATGTTTGTTGTGTGCTAATATATAATCTAATTGTGCGCCGACACTAAAAGTGAATTACTCTGGATGGGGGTACAAATTTAGGCTTCAGTACCTGGTCAGCTAAGCACATGCTAGTGGCTTTTTTTGCGGCGTAGCTCCATGGGCACGTTTTTGTATATATATTACACATTCATCTTAAATGACCAACAATGGGCTACTAAATATAGGTAACATGGATTTCTTGCTGCGTACTTGCTATTGTTTGTACCTTCTCTTCACGTATGGTGGACAATTTATCCTTCCACCAAAAGTAAGACCCATACAATCCGTGATACCTTGTTTATAAGGAGTTCCGCCTTGGACGCTTAGGCGGCTAGGCACCCTGGCAGCCCCTTACAATCATGCCCGCTTTAGGCGCTTAAGCGTCTGCCTTAGGCATCAAGGCGGTTGGTGCTCGCCTTAGGTCGCCTTAACACCTTATAAACAATGCCATGATCTATATCATATTGTTTTTGCTGCTCATGATTTGTATGTATGCTGTTCTAGTTTCCATGATTGCTTGAATGCAATATAGCATTCCATGCTCTTGGAATTAAATGAGGGTGCATCTTGGGTGAACACACGCTAAAACTTAGAAATTTGCAAATTCCATTAAAACATACCTAGTAGAAGCTTAAAAAAGGGGTGATTTACATTCAGACCACGAAACTAGATGCACTTCTCATTTATACCACAATAGACCTTGTTCCTTCAAATATTATACTCCCTCCGTCCGGAATTACTTGACGCTACGGATTTATCTAGCACTAAGTGCTAGATACATCCGTTTGGACGTCAAATAATTCCGGATGGAGGTAGTATATTTTAAAGCACAAAAATGTGGGATGACAGTATATGAAAAATAAATATCAGTCATCATAACCGACTATTCTGTTGAATAATTCTTTCCATAAATAACGGGGAAAATGGTCTATTTATATTGTTTTGCAGGTAGGTCTTATCATTCGTGCTATGGGATTTAATAACACAACAAGGATTTACCTTGCTTCTGGCAAGCTCTTTGGTGGGGAACGCTTCATGAAGCCATTCAAGGCTATGTTTCCACGTCTAGAAAACAATAGTATGGTTGGAAGTGGAAAGCTGGAAGAGGATAACAGAGGGCTAGCAAGGTCAGCAGTTGACTACATGGTCTGTCTCCTGTCGGACATTTTTATGCCCACGTATGATGGCCCGAGCAACTTTGCAAACAATCTCATGGGTCATCGCCTATACTATGGTTTCCGAACCACAATCACGCCAAACAGGAAGGCCCTCGCTCCGATATTCATGGACATGGAGGAAGGGCGTGCATCTGGATATGAGGAGAGGATCAGGCAGGTCATGTTCAACACCCATTTTGGCGCCCCCCACAAGCGCATCCATCCAGAGTCTTTCTACACAAACTCATGGCCAGAGTGCTTCTGCCAGATGAAAGCTGGGAATCAAGCTGACCGGTGCCCACCCGACAATGTAAATGATGTCCTTGAAAGTCAGTTCCAGAATAAAGAGGATGTAGAAGCGGAAGCTACTGATCAAACTGACTCCACCAGCTAAATGAAAGCTGAGTTTAGCTAAGGTTTATTGATTGGGGACAGATTGTTTCTCAGACCTGGGTATGTCATTTTTGGAGGAAGGATTGATGACTCTATATCCATGTAGGTGATCATGTTCAACTCAAGATTCAGTTGTTGAGATTGTTAGCCTGGGGGGGTCAGAACCAGATTTTGGATAGGTTGGGTCATTTAGAGTTCTGGGGAAGAGAAACCATACGAACGGGTCAGAACCAGATTTTAGATCACTACTAAAAGATCTTATATTTGTTTACAGAGGTACTCCCTCTGTTCACAAATATAAGATGTTCTATGAGTAATTTTTTTTCTGAATCGAATGTATATAGACACGTTTTAGTGTGTTTGTTCACTCATTTCACTTTATATGTAGAACGGAGTAGTATATGTTATAGCCCAGTGTTGTGTTGTGTCTCCGGTTCTATTGGCTTTATTTGCTGGTCCTCACTGCACACATATCCGGTTGGATTCGTGTGTTCCTGGTCCAGGAGCTTCCTAAATTTTGGTTTTGCAATTGACCGTTCTGCAAAAAAAGAGAAAAAAATATGGGGATGGCTAGGGGACAATTGACTGAATTTAGAATCTGGGTAGTTGAATTGTTCCCAGCTGTTGGATGGAAAAGGAACCGTCAGATCTTCTATCTTTTGAAATCATTGTTCATCGTCTTCCTCCTCCCGACTTTGATCTGAACCGCCCGCAACCGCCGGCTGAACCATTTGCCTATGCTGCCTGCGCTTGATGGCGCTCCCGTGACAGCCTCGCCACCCCGCCCTTCCCTCGACTGTCGTGTTGCTGCCGCCTCGACCATCCCTCTAACTTCGGGGATGACCAATTTCTTATCTGGTGAGCCTGCACACCTCTCTCCCTCCTCTCTCCCTCACCCCCACACACCCCAAGATAGATAATGGGGTCGCCTGCCATCCTAAGATATACCCAGAGGGTTCCCTCAAAAAAAAAAAGATAGACCAAGAGGGCTTTTCTGGTGATCTCCTTCCTTCCCTCCGGCCGTTCCTTCACGTGAAAATTGATTAATCCAAACTCAGGGCGGTTTACATACAACTATTGTGAGAAAACTTTGATTCCACCACCTTAAACATGACAGTTATTGGTGACATGTGAAAAATGCAACCTCTAACTATCACTAATGATAATTAATCGATGGCGAGTGAATAATGTAAGTATGTAACTCGCTAATGACCAACTAAAGTGAGAGTGACGGGTACTATTCGGTCATGGCAAACAGATCGTGGCTAATGCCTCTGTCATGGACGACATACCCCCCCCCCCCCCCCCCTCTCTCTCTCTCAAAATTCAGCACGTAATTCAGGGTAAATTTCGTATACGACATGATCTACTCATAGCCGAAATTTGGCTTAACTTTTGTGAAATGTTTTAATTTGACAGTTTATTCATCTCACAAAAAAATACCACTCATGTTTACAACGAAACAAAATTGGCACGTGACGATGACACGGCGGCCCGGAGCTCGTCGTCTAGCTCGAGCACCGCCATGTGCTCGGGGGACAGCGACACCTCGGCGTCCACGCTGCCTCCGCCCTCCCGCCCGGGGTACAGCACCGTCCTCCCGTCGTTCTTGTTCGCCCTCCCGCTCCGCACCGCCGTCGGCTTCCCCCACCCGAAGTCGCACCCGTACGCGTCGAACCACGGCGAGCCTCCCATCATCGTCAGCCGCACCGTCACCACGGGGTCCGCCGTCCACGCGGCCACGCGCGCCCGGATGGACGCGTCCGTGTTCGCCGCCACCGCGCGACCCACGGCCGCCGCCGCCCGCCCGTGCCCGCCGCGCGCCAGCAGCTCCGACACGCGCACGGGCTCCGTGCTGACGCCGTAGAGGCTGTTGCCGAAGTACTCCGCCGGCAGCGGCGGCCGGAGCCGCCCGCGGTTGTTGGCGGCCCCGCGGAACGCTGTCTCGCTGTCCGGGGCCAGCCGCCGGGCGCGGGTGATGCACCGCCAAATCAGCGAGGTCAGAGCCTGGTACCGCGTCTGGGCGGCCGCGGCTGCCGCGTCCCCGGCGGCTAGGAGCTCTTCGCGGGCCTGTTCCTTGAGCGCCGCCACCGACTCCGCCGAGAAGTGCAGGACGCGCCCGCGGAGCGGCACCCGCGCCGGTCTCTCGATGAGCTCCGACAGGTCCTTGCACGGCAGCACGACCGGTGCCGCCGTGCCGCCGTCGGGCGACCAGCGCTCGAACATGGGCCGGGGCGACGACGCCGGCGACTGCGGCGCCCCCGGAGGCGCGAGCCTGGCGCGCGATATCTCGGCCAGCGCTTTGAGGAAGTTCCAGAAGGCCGTGCCGTCGGCGAGCGCGTGGTTGCAGACGAAGCCGACGAAGACGCCGCCGTCCGCGAGCTCGGTGACCTGGGCGGCGAAGAGGGGGAGCTCGTGGCCGTCGTAGTTGATTGCGTCGTTGAGCGGGAAAAGGTCCTCGACGACACTCGGAACGTCGGCGTCGGGAGGGACAACGTCGGCCGCCGCGACGCCGTCGGCGACGGCGTGGACGACCTCGACGCCCTGGCCGTCACAGTCAATAGAAACAGAGCACCCAACAACGGCCCCGCTGTCATCGCGGTGGCGGTCGGTGACGAAGCGGCCGGCGACGGGGTAGTAGTCGCCCCCGAGGGCTTCGGCGAGGGCGTCGGCGAGGTGGCTGGTGACGGCGGTGCCGGTGGAGAAGGGCGGCGGGGGAGCGGGGAACAGGAGGCCCTTCTGGATGTAGTTGGCGTTTATCATGGAGACGTCCCATGAGGCGAGCGGGATGCGCTCGCGCGGCCGAGCCGGCGGCTTCACCGTGCGCGACGACACCACGCGCACGGGCGACGGCGGCGGCATTGCGCTCTCTGCTTGCCGACTGGCTGGCTATAGGGCTGGACTGAGATGGCCGAGCTCGTTCTCCGACGTGATCGATCCAGGAGAGGCTGCACTAGATTTATAGGGTAAAAACTCAAAACTGAATGTGCTCTGCCATATTTACCTGACTGAATGTTCAAGGAAATTGCTCAAAACTGGTCTCACTCACGAACGGCGTCATAGCTTACGTCAGGACGTGAGAGTTAACAAATCTGCCGCTGCTTTTGATTAGTCAATCAACTATAAGCTGTGTAGTCTAGTGCTACTTTGCATCTAGATGTTTGAACTGCTCGGGACAACTCTAACCGATCTCTGTCCGGCGTTAGAGGAGGATAAATTCGGTTACCCTTCTCTAACTTGTACCTAGCCGAACTCGTATCGTTTTTACGAGAGGAAAAATTTATCAGCCTCGACCCCTAAATATACCCGGTCACCTAGCCGATGAGTAAAAAGTTTGGCCACTCCACGTTGTGTCGTCGCCAGCGTTACTTTCGGTGACTAGCCACCACCTTCACCGACGCCTCACTGTCAACCTTTGCCCTCACCGCTGCTCGACTTCGAGCAAGTTGCTGGCCGTTGCCGTCGTCGAAGTCGAGCTCCAACGTTGCCGCCGCATCATTGTCGTCGCCAAAAAGAGGCTCGGATCTTCTTCCTCTAAGCATCTCTGTCCACTTCCGGCCATCTCAAAACCCCGTCAACCGCTAATATATGCTCAACGTGGGCAGCGGACCATGACACCTCCGCCGCCCTTCAAGTGTTTGACGGTTTGCCTAGGTGATTTTTTTGTGTGCTTCTTTCATCTCATTTTTTATTATTAAATCGAGTCATTTTTAGTCCAGATGAAGAGGTTGAAAGAGATGATCTTCGAGGACTCTTTATCGTCGGAGGAGAGGAGGAGGAAGAAGACGATGATGACTTCAAAATGGTCGTTAGCATGATCGTCAATGGTGATTTTAGGAGGCCAAGGAGAGGATCACAATTCGACCGCATACACATCAACCGAGATAGAGCAGAGGGCCATGCCAAGATTACGAGAGATCATTTTGACCCCAATCCAACCTATTCGGAGAACTATTTCTGGCGATTTCGGATGGACACAAGTCTCTTTCTCACCATTGCAAAAGTCGTGGAGAAGTATGATGATTGGTTCAAACTCCGGAGGAGTGCATCCTGAGAGACAAGTGTGAGCCCTTTGATGAAATGTATCACGACTATTTGAGTGTTGTCTTATGGGTGTCCAGCCGATGTCACTGACAACATGTCCGCATTGGATAAGATACAATCTTGGAAGTCGTTCGAAGGTACACAAAAGGCATGATTAATATCTTTGGGCCGGAGTACTTCCGGGCACCCAACGATGAAGACGCAGAGATGCTGTTGGCATTGAGTGGAGAACGAGGATGGCCTGGTATTCTTGGATCAACTGCCTGCAAGCACTGGATATGAAAGAATTGTCCTGCAGGGTGGAAAGTTCATTACAAAGGTCAGTGAAACGATCCGACTATCATTCTTGAGGTTGTTGCATCGAAGGATCTACGGATTTGGCATTCATTCTTTGGATTGCCTGGCTCTCATAATGACCTGACTGTGCTTTCAAGATCACCATTGTTTCCTAGCCTTGTTGCTGGAGATGCTTCTCCTTGCAACTATGTTGTCAATGGTTGTGAGTACAGGATGGGTTACTACCTTGCCATCATTCTACATGGGCCACATTTGTCAAGACAATCTCACGTCCTAAAGGTAACAGGAGATCTCGGTTTAAAACGCATCAATAGTTGTCAAGAAAGGATGTGGAGAGAGATTTCGGTGTGCTTCATAAGTGATTTGCCATCATCCATGGCCCTCCCGAGTATTGGAACCCCAAGGTCCTATGGCAAATTATGGCATGTTGCATCATCTTGCATAACATGATCATTGAAGATGAAAATGATGTGCCTCAGAACCTTCGGTACATCTGCAATGGGGATCCTATTGAGCTGGAGCATGATGCAAATAGGATACAAAGATTCCTAGCAACACATCAGAAGATCGAGAACTGAGAAGTTCATAGCCAGCTCCAAGATGGTCTTGTTGAGCATCAGTGGCATCTCCATAGCACTTCGTAGTTGTGCTTTTATCATTCTTTTTTTTTACTTCATCTGACCCGTCTGTGTGTTTGAATTCAAAAAAATCTGGTTTTAAACTATGGATATGTTTATTTGTGAACTACGTGAACCTTAATTATTATGTTTGGCAAATGATACTCTGTTAAATTTAGGGTATCAGTTAGAAATGACACTTTTAGAGGAGCAAATTTACTCCTCTATCTAAAGGACACTCGGTCGTATCCTCCTCTAAATTATAGGGGATCATTTAGGTTTCCTTAGAGCATATAGGGCCAATATCCCATTCCAATGGCAGTATTAGAATTGCACCGGTATCATCTTCTGATTGTTGTGGAGATATTTTTGTAGCCCCTGATAACTCATCTCCAATGACCAATTCTCCTATGTTTCCCTCTATACTTGGGAGGCAAATATTTGGGATTGTGCAACTAGAAATCTGCTTTGGCTATGCATACTGTTAGATCCACATTAAAAAAATGTCGGGGAGACAATTTGATAAATCATCCAATATCACAGTACGATATGCAGTACACCGAGCCGGGTTCTTAATGTTGGGGAACGTAGTAATTTCAAAAAAATTCCTACGTACACGCAAGATCATGGTGATGGCATAGCAACGAGAGGAGAGAGTATTGTCCACGTACCCTCGTAGACCGTAAGCGGAAGCGTTATGACAACACGGTTGATGTAGTCGTACGTCTTCACGATCAGACCGATCCAAGTACCGAACGTACGGCACCTCCGAGTTCAGCACACGTTCAGCTCGATGACGATCCCCGGGCTCCGATCCAGCAAAGCTTTGGGGATGAGTTCCGTCAGCACGACGGCGTGGTGACGATGATGATGCTCTACCGGCGCAGGGCTTCGCCTAAACTCTGCAACGATATGACCGAGGTGGAATATGGTGGAGGGGCACCGCACACGGCTAAGGAACGATCCATAGATCAACTTGTGTGTCATGGGGTGCCTCCCTGCCCCCGTATATAAAGGAGCAAAGGAGGAGGAGGCCGGCCCTAGGAGGAGGGCGCGCCAAGGGGAGTCCTACTCCCACCGGGAGTAGGACTCCTTCTTTCCTAGTCCAACTAGGAGAAGGGGGAAAAGGAGGGAAGTGGAGAAGGAAGGGAGAGGGGGCCGCGCCCCAAACCCTTTGTCCAATTCGGACTGGGCTTGGGAGGGGCGCGCGCCACCTCCTGGCTCCTTCCCACTAAGGCCCACTAAGGCCCAATACTCTTCCCCGTATTCCCGTAACTCCCCGGTACTCCGAAAAATACCTGAATCACTCGGAACCTTTCCGAACTCCGAATATAGTCGTCCAATATATCGATCTTTACGTCTCAACCATTTCGAGACTCCTCGTCATGTCCCCGATCTCATCCGGGACTCCGAACTCCTTCGGTACATCAAAACTCATAAACTCATAATAAAACTGTCATCGAAACCTTAAGCGTGCGGACCCTACGGGTTCGAGAACTATGTAGACATGACCTAGAACTATTCTTGGTCAATAACCAATAGCGGAACCTGGATGCTCATATTGGCTCCTACATATTCTACGAAGATCTTTATCGGTCAAACCGCATAACAATATACGTTGTTCCCTTTGTCATCGGTATGTTACTTGCCCGCGATTTGATCGTCGGTATCCAATACCTAGTTCAATCTCGTTACCGGCAAGTCTCTTTACTCGTTACGTAATGCATCATTCCGTAACTAACTCATTAGCTACATTGCTTGCAAGGCTTATAGTGATGTGCATTACCGAGAGGGCCCAGAGATACCTCTCCGACAATCGGAGTGACAAAACCTAATCTCGAAATACGACAACCCAACATGTACCTTTGGAGACACCTGTAGTACTCCTTTATAATCACCCAGTTACGTCGTGACGTTTGGTAGCACCCAAAGTGTTCCTCCGATAAACGGGAGTTGCATAATCTCATAGTTACAGGAACATGTATAAGTCATGAAGAAAGCAATAGCAACATACTAAACGATCAAGTGCTAGGCTAACGGAATGGGTCATGTCAATCACATCATTCTCCTAATGATGTGATCCCATTAATCAAATGACAACACATGTCTATGGTTAGGAAACATAACCATCTTTGATTAATGAGCTAGTCAAGTAGAGGCATACTAGTGACATTAAGTTTGTCTATGTATTCACACATGTATTATGTTTCCGGTTAATACAATTCTAGCATAAATAATAAACATTTATCATGATATAAGGAAATAAATAATAACTTTATTATTGCCTCTAGGGCATATTTCCTTCAGTCTCCCACTTGCACTAGAGTCAATAATCTAGTTCACATCGCCATGTGATTTAATACCAATATCCATATCTGTATATGATTAACACCAATAGTTCACATCTTCATGTGACCAACACCCAAAGGGTTTACTAGAGTCAATAATCTAGTTCACATTGCTATGTGATTAACACCCAAAGAGTACAAAGGTATGATCATGTTTTGCTCGTGAGAGAAGCTTAGTCAACGGTTATGTCACATTCAGAGCCGCATGTATTTTTGCAAATATTCTATGTCTATAATGCTCTGCACGGAGCTACTCTAGCTAATTGCTCCCACTTTCAATATGTATCCAAATTGAGACTTCGAGTCATCTGGATCGGTGTGAAAGCTTGCACGGATGTAACTCTTTACGACGGTCTCTTTTATCACCTCCATAATCGAGAAATAATTCCTTAGTCCTCACTAAGGATATTCTTGACCAATGTCCAGTGATCTACTCCTAGATCGCTATTTTACTCCCTTGCCAAATAAAGAGCAAGGTATACAATAGGTCTGGTACATAGCATAGCATACTTTATAGAACCTATGACTGAGGCATAGGGAATGATTTTTCATTCTCTTTCTATTTTGTGCCATGGTCGGTCTTGAGTCTTACTCAACTTCACACATTTGCATCACAAGCAAGAACTCTTTCTTTGACTGTTCTATTTTGAACTATTTCAAAATTTTATCAAGGTATGTACTCATTGAAAAATCTTATCAAGTGTCTTGATCTATCTATATAGATCTTGACGCTCAATGTGTAAGCAGCTTCACCGAGGTCTTTCATTGAAAAACTTTTATTCAACTATCCCTTTATGCTATCCAGAAATTCTATATTATTTCCGATCAACAATATGTCATCTACATACAGTATCAGAAATGCTATAGATCTCCCACTCACTTTCTTGTAAATACAGGCTTCACCGTAAGTCTGTATAAAACTATATCCTTTGATCAATTTATCAAAGCATATATTCCAACTCCGAGATGCTTGCACCAGTCCATAGATGGATCGCTGGAGCTTGCATATTTTGTTAACACCTTTAGGATCGACAAAACCTTCTGGTTGCATCATATACAACTCTTCTTTAATAAATCCATTAAGGAATGCAGTTTTGTTTATCCATTTGCCAGATTTCATAAAATGCGGCAATTGCTAACATGATTCAGACAGACTTAAGCATAGTTACGAGTGAAAAACTCTCATCGTAGTCAACACCTTGAATTTGTCGAAAACCTTTTGCGACAATTCTAGCTTTGTAGATAGTAACACTATCAGCATCCGTCTTCCTCTTGAAGATCCATTTAATCTCAATGTCTCGCCGATCATTGGGCAAGTCAATCAAAGTCCATACTTTGTTTTTCATACATGGATCTCATCTCAGATCTCATGGCCTCAAGCCATTTTGCGGAATCTGGGCTCACCATCGCTTCTTCATAGTTCGTAGGTTCGTCATGGTCTAGTAACATAACTTCCAGAACAGGATTACCGTACCACTCTGGTGCGGATCTTACTCTGGAAGACCTACGAGGTTCTGTAGTAACTTAATCTGAAGTTTCATGATCATCATCATTAACTTCCTCACTAATTGGTGTAGTAGTCACAGGAACAGATTTCTGTGATGAACTAATTTCCAATAAGGGAGAAGGTACAGTTACCTCATCAAGTTCTACTTTCCTCCCACTCACTTCTTTCGAGAGAAACTTCTTCTCTAGAAAGGATCCATTCTTGGCAACGAATGTTTTGCCTTCAGATCTGTGATAGAAGGTGTACCCAACAGTTTCCTTTGGGTATTCTATGAAGACGCACTTCTCCGATTTGGGTTTGAGCTTATCAGGATGAAACTTTTTCATATAAGCATCGTAGCCCTAAACTTTAAGAAACAACAACTTGGGTTTCTTGCTTAACCACAGTTCATATAGTGTGATCTCAACGGATTTAGATGGTGCCCTTTTAACGTGAATGCAGCTGTCTCTAATGCATAACCCCAAAACGATAATGGTAAATCAATAAGAGACATCATAGATCGCACCATATCCAATAAAGTGCGGTTACGATGTTCGGACACACCATAACGTTGTGGTGTTCCAGGTGGCATGAGCTGTGAAACTATTCCACATTGTTTTAATTGAAGACCAAACTCGTAACTCAAATATTCGTCTCCGCGATCAGATCGCAGAAACTTTATTTTCTTGTTACGATGATTTTTCCACTTCACTCTGAAATTCTTTGAACCTTTCAACTATTTCAGACTTATGTTTCATCAAGTAGATATACCCATATCTGCTCAAATCATCTTGTGAAGGTCAGAAAATAACGATACTTGCCACGAGCATCAACACTCATTGGATCGCATACATCGGTATGTATTATTTCCAATAAGTCAGTAGCTTGTTCCATTGTTCCGGAGAACGGAGTTTTAGTCATCTTGCCCAAAAGGCACGGTTCGCAAGCATCAAATGATTCATAACCAAGTGATTCCGAAAATCCATCTTTATGGAGTTTCTTCATGCGCTTTACACCAATATGACCCAAACGGTAGTGCCACAAATAAGTTGCACTATCATTATTAACTTTGCATCTTTTGGCATCAATATTATGAATATGTGTATCACTATGATCGAGATCCAACAAACTATTTTCATTGGGTGTATAACCATCGAAGGTCTTATTCATGTAAACAGAATAACAATTATTCTCTAACTTTAAATGAATAACCGTATCACAATAAACACGATCAAATCATGTTCATGCTCAACGCAAATGCCAAATAACATTTATTTAGGTTTAACACTAATCCCGAAAGTATAGGGAGTGTGCGATGATGATCATATCAATCTTGGAACTACTTCCAACACTCATCGTCACTTCCCCTTCAACTAGTCTCTGTTTATTCTGTAACTCCTGTTTCGAGTTACTAATCTTAGTAACCGAACAAGTATCAAATACTCAGGGGCTACTATAAACACTAGTAAGACACACATCAATAACCTGTATATCAAATATACCCTTGTTCACTTTGTCATCCTTCTTATCCACCAAATACTTGGAGTAGTTCCACTTCCAGTGACCATTTCCTTTGCAGTAGAAGCACTCAGTTTCAGGCTTAGGTCCAGCTTTGGGCTTCTTCACGGGAGTGACAACTTGTTTGCCATTCTACTTGAAGTTTCCCTTTCTTTCCCTTTGCCCTTTTCTTGAAACTAGTGGTCTTGTCAATTATCAACACTTGATGCTCTTTCTTGATTTCTACCTTCGTCGATTTCAACATCACGAAGAGCTCGGGAATTGTTTTCGTCATCCCTTGCATACTATAGTTCATCACGAAGTTCTAGTAACTTAGTGATGGTGACTAGAGAATTTTGTCAATCACTATCTTATCTGGAAGATTAACTCCCACTTGATTCAAGTGATTGAAGTACCCAGACAATCTGAGCATATGCTTACTAGTTGAGCGATTCTCCTCCATCTTTTAGCTATAGAACTTGTTGGAGACTTCATATCTCTCAACTCGGGTATTTGCTTGAAATATTAACTTCAATTCCTGAAACATCTCATATGGTCCATGACGTTCAAAACATCTTTGAAGTCCCGATTCTAAGCCGTTAAGCATGGTGCACTAAACTATCAAGTAGTCAACATATTGAGCTAGCCAAACGTTCATAACGTCTGCGTCTGCTCCTGCAATAGGTCTGTCACCTAGCGGTGCATTAAGGACATAATTCTTCTGTGCAGCAATGAGGATAAACCTTAGATCATGGATCCAATCCGCATCATTGCTACTAACATCTTTCAACACAATTTTCTCTAGGAACATATCAAAATAAACATATGAAAGCAACAACGCAAGCTATTGATCTACAACATAATTTACAAAATACTACCAGGACTAAGTTCATGATAAATTTAAGTTCAATTAATCATATTACTTAAGAACTCCCACTTAGATAGACATCCCTCTTATCCTCTAAGTGATCACGTGATCCATATCAACTACACCATGTCCGATCATCACGTGAGATGGAGTAGTTTCAACGGTGAACATCAATATGTTGATCATATCTACTATATGATTCACGCTCGACCTTTCGGTCTCCGTGTTCCGAGGCCATATCTGTATATGCTAGGATCGTCAAGTTTAACCTGAGTATTCCGCGTGTGCAACTGTTTTGCACCCGTTGTATTTGAATGTAGAGCCTATCACACCCGATCATCACGGGGTGTCTCAGCACGAAGAACTTTCGCAACGGTGCATACTCAGGGAGAACACTTCTTGATAATTAGTGAGAAATCATCTTAAAATGCTACCGTCAAACAAAACAGAATAAGATGTATAACAGATAAACATCATATGCAATCAAAATATGTGACATGATATGGCCATGATCATCTTGCGCCTTTGATCTCCATCTCCAAAGTACTGTCATGATCTCTATCGTTACCAGCACGACACCATGATCTTCATTATCTTGATCTATATCAATGTGTCGTCGCATGGTCGTCTCGCCAACTATTGCTCTTGCAACTATTGCTATCGCATAGCGATAAAGTAAAGCAATTATTTGGCACTTGCATCTTATGCAACAAAGAGACAACCATAGGGCTTCTGCCAGTTGCCGATAACTTCAACAAAACATGATCATCTCATACAATAACTTATATCTCATCACGTCTTGACCATATCACATCACAACATGCCCTGCAAAAATAAGTTAGACGTCCTCTACATTGTTGTTGCAAATTTTACGTGGCTGCTACGGGCTTAGCAAGAACCTTTCTTACCTACGCATCAAAACCACAACGATAGTTCATCAAGTTGGTGCTGTTTTAACCTTCTCAAGGACCGGGCGTAGCCACACTCGGTTCAACTAAAGTTGGAGAAACTGACACCCGCTAGTCACCTATGTGCAAAGCACGGCAGTAAAACCAGTCTCGCGTAAGCGTACGTGTAATGTCGGCCCGGGCCGCTTCATCCAACAATACCGCCGAACCAAAGTATGACATGCTGGTAAGCAGTATGACTTGTATCGCCCACAACTCACTTGTGTTCTACTCGTGCATATAACATCAACGCATAAAACCTAGGCTCGGATACCACTTTTGGGGAACGTAGTAATTTCAAAAAAATTCCTACGTACACGCAAGATCATGGTGATGGCATAGCAACGAGAGGAGAGAGTGTTGTCCACGTACCCTCGTAGACCGTAAGCGGAAGCGTTATGACAACGCGGTTGATGTAGTCATACGTCTTCACGATCCGACCGATCCAAGTACCGAACGTACGACACCTCCGAGTTCAGCACACGTTTAGCTCGATGACGATCCCCGGGCTCCGATACAGCAAATCTTCGGGGATGTGTTACGTCAGCACGACGGCATGGTGACGATGATGATGCTCTACAGGCGCAGGGATTCGCCTAAACTCCACGACGATATGACCGAGGTGGAATATGGTGGAGGGGGGCACCGCACACGGCTAAGGAACGATTCGTAGATCAACTTGTGTGTCATGGGGTGCCTCCCTGCCCCCGTATATAAAGGAGCAAGGGAGGAGGAGGCCGGCCCTAGGAGGAGGGCGCGCCAAGGGGAGTCCTACTCCCACCGGGAGTAGGACTCCTTCTTTCCTAGTCCAACTAGGAGAAGGGGGGAAAGGAGGGAAGTGGAGAAGGAAGGGAGAGGGGGGCCGCGCCCCAAACCCTTTGTCCAATTCGGACTGGGCTTGGGAGGGGCGCGCGCCACCTCCTGGCTCCTTCCCACTAAGGCCCATTAAGGCCCAATACTCTTCCCCGTATTCCCGTAACTCCCCGGTATTCCGAAAAATACCCGAATCACTCGGAACCTTTCCGAACTCCGAATATAGTCGTCCAATATATCGATCTTTACGTCTCGACCATTTCGAGACTCCTCGTCATGTCCCCGATCTCATCCGGGACTCCGAACTCCTTCGGTACATCAAAACTCATAAACTCATAATAAAACTGTCATCGAAACCTTAAGCGTGCGGACCCTATGGGTTCGAGAACTATGTAGACATGACCTAGAACTATTCTTGGTCAATAACCAATAGCAGAACCTGGATGCTCATATTGGCTCCTACATATTCTACGAAGATCTTTATCGGTCAAACCGCATAACAATATACGTTGTTCCCTTTGTCAACGGTATGTTACTTGCCCGAGATTTGATCGTCGGTATCCAATACCTAGTTCAATCTCGTTACCGGCAAGTCTCTTTACTCATTACGTAATGCATCATTCCATAACTAACTCATTAGCTACATTGCTTGCAAGGCTTATAGTGATGTGCATTACCGAGAGGGCCCAGAGATACCTCTCTGACAATCGGAGTGACAAACCTAATCTCGAAATACGGCAACCCAACATGTACCTTTGGAGACACCTGTAGTACTCCTTTATAATCACCCAGTTACGTTGTGACGTTTGGTAGCACCCAAAGTGTTCCTCCGGTAAACGGGAGTTGCATAATCTCATAGTTACAGGAACATGTATAAGTCATGAAGAAAGCAATAGCAACATACTAAACGATCAAGTGCTAGGCTAACGGAATGGGTCATGTCAATCACATCATTCTCCTAATGATGTGATCCCATTAATCAAATGACAACACATGTCTATGGTTAGGAAACATAACCATCTTTGATTAATGAGCTAGTCAAATAGAGGCATACTAGTGACTATATGTTTGTCTATGTATTCACACATGTATCATGTTTCCTGTTAATACAATTCTAGCATGAATAATAAACATTTATCATGATATGAGGAAATAAATAATAACTTTATTATTGCCTCTAGGGCATATTTCCTTCACTTAAATGGCACTAGATGCAACCAACCTCCCCCAAGAGGTAGGTGAAATATCTTACTAGATGTTTGTAGGTGGATAGATGATCAGTGGCAGATCTATACAATATAAGATCAATAAAATGTTTCAAATAGTGTAAAAATACACTATAAATGAAATTTGATAGACAATCCTAACATAGCACTAAGTTGTTCGACAATCAGTATCATGTATAACTTATTCTGCTCTTTTAGAGGGGTGCCATGACACCCACAGAACCCCTACTGGATCCGACCCATAGATGATTGTTGTTTATATAAGCATTTGGGGCTACAGAGATGAGCTTTAAATGTTTTTACTTGATGTGTGTGTGTGTGTGTGTTTACGTTTGTTGTTTGTTATTGTGTGTACATGCAATGCTTTACTTAGCACATCTGATTTATGCCCATCTGAATGTTGCATTAACAACAATGGATATGTGATTACACACTCACAATACTTTATAGCAATTGCTAGTTCACAAGCAGCCAAAAATTTCACTTGTCGCGGTTGCTCTACCAAAAATTATTTGGATATTAAAATGGTGTGCTTGATTATTTTTATTGCTTTTTGAGATAGTGAACCGCTCATACTAAGCTATTATTAAAACGGTGTGTGATGGGCTTGCCATAGGTTGTCCATGATATCTTAATAATTTCTTTGCCAAACCAAAACAATTTAGTGATCCTTGATTATTTCTTAAGCAACACTATAATGTCTTCACGTTACACTTGCATTTATCAAGTCTTTTATCAAAACATATGTAAAGTAATTCTTTCTTGAAGAACCAAATAATTTTATTTCTAAAACCTAATCATGTGTCTTTTTTTTTCAAACTGAACTTTCACCATGGCCCGACCTTTAGTGGTCATTAATAGTCACGCATGTGCAACATTTGCATCAACAAATATAAACTTGACCTTGCTCAAAGGACCAGAAATTTAAACTACTCCCTCCGATCCAAATTACTCTTACAAGAGAATTTATTTACAAACATTATGAGATAACTTACAGTTGAACATATATTCCTAACATTCCCAACAGAGACATCAAATGTAAAAATCAATGAGGTTACATCTCCCGCAACCAATGTCTACCATATATATTCTACGCTCAAAATCATCATTGGAGCGTGACATAGTTGACCTACCTATCACGTACATCCTACCCCCTTATCATATGCTTTTCCTCCTTCTTTTGCTACAGAAAAAGAGTAAGAGCCAAGACTTTAGAGTCAAAATAAAATGTTCCAAATGTACTTGCTTGTATGTTTTGGTGAACAACCATGACAAAGACATGTAAGTTTAAATAATCCACTTGCCAATTCAACTCTTGATGGGGAGGAAGAACACTTCGTTCACGCTGCTCCCTCTAAGTGGTTTGGGCGAATCCTAGACGTTGTTGCGCCGTGTTGATTGTTCGCTTCGCTCGTGTTACAGGTGGGTAGGCGGCTGTTCATTAAATAAGAAGGTGGAGTTGGGAGACACACTTTAAACGAGTTTACTTAATGTTTGTGGATCCCGTGTCTCTATGCCCAATGCTCGTCATTGTGTGTCTAGGCAATGTTTTACTTACGACATCTAAATTATGCCCCTCCTCGAATGTTGCATTAATAGTGAGGCGTCCGAGATTACACATGAGCAAATATTTTATCAACACTTTAACATTTCCATGCTCATTTGCCATTCATAATAGCTTGGACCAATACATGTCAACACTTACATTTAAGGCAAAGCGCGTTGCAGAGCGCATTACTAGTAAATATAAAATGATAACACAATGAGATAACTTAATTGAGTGTCGTTGCTTCATCAACATAGCATCCATCGGCCCAGGCATGTTTCATAACACACTGGTACTAAACACAAAACAAAGAGCAGACTACAATAAGCTAATTAAGTGGAGTTACGTCATCAACATTAACATCAATGGATCTAGGCAATGTCACATTCTTCGGTTCAAGTCGATTAGCGCAAATGGATTGTGAATCATGCCTGAAACGAACTAGAGAATGTGATACAAATTGCATTTCGAACAACATACCAACGGAAGTGGTTCCACCTTGTCGGCTTATGCATGTGGCGGAGGAGTTGTTGAATTACTATGTGACATGGAGCAACACATGAACAAAAGGATGAGAGAAGGAACAAGAGGTGAAGGACTAATGTGAGAGGAGACATGATTAACGAGAGTCAAAGAGCCGCGAGGTTGAGAGAGGGTGTTGCGAAAATGTACCGGTAAGCGCAATTTGTCGTGAGACAGTTGGTAAGCATAAATGGAGGTCTATATCTGGTTAGTCAATAGGATGGGACCATGCCATTTGTTGTATCGTGTTATACAAGCGTGGTACACCGTTTACTCACTTTCCATTTGGGCACGACTATAAGCCAATTAAGTGGTGTTACTTCATCAACATTAGCATCCGTGGATCATGGCTAGTGTCATATTCTTCATTTTAGGTGGACCAAGACCCTGGATCGAGAACCTTGCGTGAAACAAACCAGAGAAGTGACTTGTGTTGCATTCGAGGCAACTGATCAATATTTTTGTAGCCTCGTTTAAACTAGATATTCTCATGTATTTTATATGTTTACTCTTCAACTTCCTCATTAGTCACTAATAATTGCGTAGGTGTGTACAAACCTCCTTTTTTATTCCATTCCTTACAAATACGGACGTCTTTAGGTGGAAACCAAAGCATATATGTGATGTATTCGAAGAGAGGATCATTTTCACATAAAATGGAGTGCCACATGAGCGTCATTGTCTGTACATGAGATTGTTCCACACCTTGTCACGTCTATGACGTCAACACAAGCAACTCTCGTGAAGGGGGCCGAGTCCAGTCCGCATCAGATGGATCCCGGGACCCTCTTCCACCTGTTTGCACTATATAAAGGAGGGGGACTTCTAGAAATATCTCTCTCACCCAACCATCACGCGACCGTCGTCGACCTCGTTTCACATCTCTGCCACCATAGACGTCATAGTCATCCCCATCGCCATAGCCACTATCTCCATTGGGTTGATATGCTTGTAATCGAGAATCCACGGTGACTAGCTACATTGTAAGGCTATCACGTTGTCATCTTCAAGTAACCATTTATAAAATGTCTTCTGCTTGTGACTCTACCATGATGTGCAAGTAATCCCCTTGGGCTAAGGGCCGAGGCGTAGCCACGCACCCCCTTGTACACGCAAGTTGGGATTGACGGTATGATTTCTTTTCATATATATTTACACAACTATTTGTCTCTTGTCTCTACCTCAATCGCAGTATTTACCAGTACCCGAGGTACTGAAGACCGGTACAGGAGAGCCAATGGACATGAGAGAGTGAAAGGCTGCACTGAAGACCGGTGATAGTAATGTTGGGGAACGTAGTAATTTCAAAAAAAATTCCTACGCACACGCAAGATCATGGTGATGGCATAGCAACGAGAGGGGAAAGTGTTGTCCACGTACCCTCGTAGACCGTAAGCGGAAGCGTTATGACAACGCGGTTGATGTAGTCGTATGTCTTCACGATCCGACCGATCCAAGTACCGAACGTACGGCACCTCCGAGTTCAGCACACGTTCAGCTCGATGACGATCCCCGGGCTCCGATCCAGCAAAGCTTCGGGGATGAGTTCCGTCAGCATGACGGCGTGGTGACGATGATGATGTTCTACCGGTGCAGGGCTTCGCCTAAACTCCGCGACGATATGACCGAGGTGGAATATGGTGGAGGGGGCACCGCACACGGCTAAGAAACGATCCGTAGATCAACTTGTGTTGTCGTGGGGTGCCCCCTTGCCCCCGTATATAAAGGAGCAAGGGGGGAGGTGGCCGGCCCTAGGAGGGGCGCGCCAAGTGTGGAGTCCTACTAGGACTCCCTAGTCCTAGTAGGATTCCACCTCCCTTGTTGGAGTAGGAGAGGGGGAAAGAGGGGGAGAGGAAGAAGGAAAGGGGGGCCGCACCCCTTGTCCAATTCGGACCAGAGGGGGGCTGCGCGCCTCCTTCCTTTCGGCCTCTCTCCTCTATTCCCGTATGGCCCAATAAGGCCCATATACTCCCCGGCGAATTCCCGTAACTCTCCAGTACTCCGAAAAATACCCGAATCACTCGGAACCTTTCCGAACTCCGAATATAGTCATCCAATATATCGATCTTTACGTCTCGACCATTTCGAGACTCCTCGTCATGTCCCCGATCTCATCCGGGACTCCGAACTCCTTCGGTACATCAAAACTCATAAACTCATAATAAAACTGTCATCGTAACGTTAAGCGTGCGGACCCTACGGGTTCGAGAACTATGTAGACATGACCTAGAACTATTCTCGGTCAATAACCAATAGCGGAACCTGGATGCCCATATTGGCTCCTACATATTCTACGAAGATCTTTATCGGTCAAACCGCATAACAACATACTTTGTTCCCTTTGTCATCGGTATGTTACTTGCCCGAGATTCGATCGTCGGTATCCAATACCTAGTTCAATCTCGTTACCGGTAAGTCTCTTTACTCGTTACGTAATGCATCATTCCGTAACTAACTCATTAGCTACATTGCTTGCAAGGCTTATAGTGATGTGCATTACCGAGAGGGCCCAGAGATACCTCTCCGACAATCGGAGTGACAAAACCTAATCTCGAAATACGCCAACCCAACATGTACCTTTGGAGACACCTATAGTACTCCTTTATAATCACCCAGTTACATTGTGACGTTTGGTAGCACCCAAAGTGCTCCTCCGGTAAACGGGAGTTGCATAATCTCATAGTTACAGGAACATGTATAAGTCATGAAGAAAGCAATAGCAATATACTAAATGATCAAGTGCTAAGCTAACGGAATGGGTCAAGTCAATCACATCATTCTCCTAATGATGTGATCCCGTTAATCAAATGACAACACATGTCTATGGTTAGGAAACATAACCATCTTTGATTAATGAGCTAGTCAAGTAGAGGCATACTAGTGACTATATGTTTGTCTATGTATTCACACATGTATCATGTTTCCGGTTAATACAATTCTAGCATGAATAATAAACATTTATCATGATATGAGGAAATAAATAATAACTTTGTTATTGCCTCTAGGGCATATTTCCTTCAGTCTCCCACTTGCACTAGAGTCAATAATCTAGTTCACATCGCCATGTGATTTAACACCAATATTCACATCTGCATGCGATTAATACCCATAGTTCACATCATCATGTGATCAACACCCAAAGGGTTTACTAGAGTCAATAATCTAGTTCACATCGCTATGTGATTAACACCCAAAAGAGTACTAAGGTATGATCATGTTTTGCTCGTGAGAGAAGCTTAGTCAACGGGTCTGTCATATTCAGAGTCGTATGTATTTTGCAAACATTCTATGTCTTCAATGCTTTGCATGGAGCTACTCTAGCTTAATTGCTCCCACTTTCAATATGTATCCAGTTTGAGACTTAGAGTCATCTGGATTAGTGTAAAAGTTTGCACCGATGTAACTTTTACAACAAACTCTTTTATCACCTCCATAATCGACAAACATCTCCTTAGTCCTTACTAAGGATATTCTTGACCGCTGTCCAGTGATCTACTATTAGATCAAAATTGTATTCCTTTGCCAAACTCAGAGCAAGGTATACAATATGTCTGGTTCACAGCATAGCATACTTTATAGAACCTATGACTGAGGCATAGGGAATGACTTTTCATTCTCTTTCTATTTTCTGCCATGGTCGGGTCTTGAGTCTTACTCAACTTCACACCTTGCAACACAGGAAAGAACTCCTTCTTTGACTGTTCCATTTTGAACTATTTCAAAAATTTATCAAGGTATGTATTCATTGAAAAATCTTATCAAGCGTCTTGATCTATCTATATAGATCTTGATGCTCAATGTGTAAGCAGCTTCACCGAGGTCTTGCTTTGAAAAACTCTTATTCAAGTATCCTTTCATGCTATCCAGAATTTCCATATCATTTCCAATTAACAATATGTCATCCACATATAATATTAGAAATGCTACAGAGCTCCCACTCACTTTCTTGTAAATACAGGCTTCTTCAAAAGTCTGTATAAAACCATATGCTTTGATCAACTCATCAAAGCGTATATTCCAACTCCGAGATGCTTGCACCAGTCCATTGATGGATTGCTGGAGTTTGCACACTTTGTTAGCATCTTTAGGATTGACAAAAAGTTTCTGGTTGCATCATATACAACTCTTCTTTAATAAATCCATTAAGGAATGCAGTTTTGACATCCATTTGCCAGATTTCATAAAATGTGGCAATTGCTAACTGTTGGGGAACGTAGCAGAAATTCAAAATTTTCCTACGTATCACCAAGATCTATCTATGGAGAAACCAGCAACGAGGGGAAGGAGAGTGCATCTACATACCCTTGTAGATCGCTAAGCGGAAGCGTTCAAGAGAACGGGGTTGAAGGAGTCGTACTCGTCGTGATCCAAATCACCGGAGATCCTAGTGCCGAACGGACGGCACCTCCGCGTTCAACACACGTACAGCCCGGTGACGTCTCCCATGCCTTGATCCAGCAAGGAGAGAGGGAGAGGTTGAGGAAGACTCCATCCAGCAGCAGCACAACGGCGTGGTGGTGATGGAGGAGCGTGGCAATCCTGCAGGGCTTCGCCAAGCACCTGCGGGAGAGGAGGAGGTGTCACGGGAGGGAGGGAGGCGCCAGGGCTTCTGGTATGGATGCCCTCCCTCCCCTCCACTATATATAGGGGCAAGGGAGAGGGGGGAGGCGCAGCCTTGCCCCTTCCTCCAAGGAAGGGGTGCGTCCAAGAGGGGGGGAGGAGTCCATCCTCCCCAAGGCACCTCGGAGGTGCCTTCCCCCCTTGAGGACTCTTCCCTCCCCAAGTTTCCTTGGCGCATGGGCCTCTTGGGGCTGGTGCCCTTGGCCCATATAGGCCAAGGCGCACCCCCTACAGCCCATGTGGCCCCCCAGGGCAGGTGGACCCCCCGGTGGACCCCCGGACCCCTTTCGGCACTCCCGGTACAATACCGATAAAGTGCGAAACTTTTCCGGCGACCAAAATAGGACTTCCCATATATAAATCTTTACCTCCGGACCATTCCGGAACTCCTCGTGACGTCCAGGATCTCATCCGGGACTCCGAACAACATTCGGTAACCACATACAAACTTCCTTTATAACCCTAGCGTCATCGAACCTTAAGTGTGTAGACCCTACGGGTTCGGGAACCATGCAGACATGACCGAGATGACTCTCTGGTCAATAACCAACAGCGGGATCTGGATACCCATGTTGGCTCCCACATGTTCCACGATGATCTCATCGGATGAACCACGATGTCAAGGACTTAATCAATCCCGTATACAATTCCCTTTGTCTAGCGGTACGATACTTGCCCGAGATTCGATCGTCGGTATCCCGATACCTTGTTCAATCTCGTTACCGGCAAGTCTCTTTTACTCGTTCCGTAACACATCATCCCGTGATCAACTTCTTGATCACATTGTGCACATTATGATGATGTCCTACCGAGTGGGCCCAGAGATACCTCTCCGTTTACACGGAGGGACAAATCCCAGTCTCGAATCGTGCCAACCCAACAGACACTTTCGGAGATACCTGTAGTGCACCTTTATAGTCACCCAGTTACGTTGTGACGTTTGGTACACCCAAAGCATTCCTACGGTATCCGGGAGTTGCACAATCTCATGGTCTAAGGAAATGATACTTGACATTAGAAAAGCTTTAGCATACGAACTACACGATCTTTGTGCTAGGCTTAGGATTGGGTCTTGTCCATCACATCATTCTCCTAATGATGTGATCCCGTTATCAATGACATCCAATGTCCATGGTCAGGAAACTGTAACCATCTATTGATCAACGAGCTAGTCAACTAGAGGCTTACTAGGGACATGGTGTTGTCTATGTATCCACACATGTATCTGAGTTTCCTATCAATACAATTCTAGCATGGATAATAAACGATTATCATGAACAAGGAAATATAATAATAATCAATTTATTATTGCCTCTAGGGCATATTTCCAACACTAACATGATTCAGACAGACTTAAGCTTCGATACGAGTGAGAAAATCTCATCGTATTCAACACCTTGAACTTGTTGAAAACCTTTCGCAACAAGTCGAGCTTAGTAGATAGTAACACTACTATCAGTGTCCGTCTTCCTCTTGAAGATCCATTTATTTAACATGGCTTGCTGATCATCGAGCAAGTCAATCAAAGTCCATACTTTGTTCTCATACATGGATCATATCTCAGATTTTATGGCCTCAAGCCATTTCGTGGAATCTGGGCTCATCATCGCTGCTTCATAGTTCGTAGGTTCGTCATGGTCTAGTAACATAACTTCCAGAATAGGATTACCGTACCACTCTGGTGCAGATCTTACTCTATAAGACCTACGAGATTCTGTAGTAACTTAATCTGAAGTTTCATGATCATCATCATTAACTTCCTCACTAATTGGTGTAGTAGTCACTGGAACTGATTTTTGTGATGAACTACTTTCCAATAAGGGAGAAGGTACAATTACCTCATCAAGTTCTACTTTCCTCCCACTCACTTCTTTCGAGAGAAACTCCTTTTCTAGAAAGGATCCATCTTAGCAACGAATAACTTGCCTTCGGATCTGTGATAGAAGGTGTACCCAATAGTTTCCTTTGGGTATTCTATGAAGACGCACTTCTCCGATTTGGGTTCGAGCTTATCTGGTTGAAGTTTCTTCACATAAGTATCGCAGCCCCAAACTTTAAGAAACGACAACTTTGGTTTCTTGCCAAACCACAGTTCATATGATGTCGTATCAACAGATTTAGATGGTGCCCTTTTAACGTGAATGCAGCTGTCTCTAATGCACAACCCCAAAACGATAGTGGTAAAACCGATAAGAGACATCATAGATTGCACTATATCCAATAAAGTACTATTATGACGTTCGGACACACCATTAAGTTGTGGTGTTCCAGGTGGCATGAGTTTGTGAAACTATTCCACATTGTTTTAATTGAAGACCAAACTCGTAACTCAAATATTCGTCTCCGCGATCAGATCGCAAAAACTTTATTTTCTTGTTATGATGATTCTTCCACTTCACTCTGAAATTCTTTGAACCTTTCAACTATTTCAGACTTATGTTTCATCAAGTAGATATACCCATATCTGCTCAAATCATCTTGTGAAGGTCAGAAAATAACGATACTTGCCACGAGCATCAACACTCATTGGATCGCATACATCGGTATGTATTATTTCCAATAAGTCAGTAGCTCATTCCATTGTTCCGGAGAACGGAGTTTTTAGTCATCTTGCCCAATAGGCACGGTTCACAAGCATCAAATGATTCATAACCAAGTGATTCCGAAAATCCATCTTTATGGAGTTTCTTCATGCGCTTTACACCGATATGACCCAAACGGCAGTGCCAAAATAAGTTGCACTATCATTATTAACTTTGCATCTTTTTGGCTTCAATATTATGAATATGTGTATTACTACGATCGAGATCCAACAAACCATTTGTGTTGGTGTGTATGACCATAGAAGGTTCTATTCATGTAAACAGAACAACAATTATTCTCTAACTTAAATGAATAACCGTATTGCAATAAACATGATCAAATCATATTCATGCTCAACGCAAACACCAAATAACACTTATTTAGGTTCAACACTAATCCCGAAAGTATAGGGAGTGTGCGATGATGATCATATCAATCTTGGAACCACTTCCAACATACATCGTCACTTCACCCTTAACTAGTCTCTGTTTATTCTGCAATCCCGTTTCGAGTTACTAATCTTAGCAACTGAACTAGTATCAAATACTGAGGGGTTGCTATAAACACTAGTAAAGTACACATCAATATCAAATATACTTATGTTCACTTTGCCATCCTTCTTATCCACCAATCACTTGGGGTAGTTCCGCTTCCAGTGACCATTTCCTTTGCAGTGTAAGCACTCAGTTTTAGGCTTTGGTTCAGCTTTGGGCTTCTTCGTGGGAGTGACAACTTGTTTGCCATTCTACTTGAAGTTTCCCTTTGCCCTTTTCTTGAAACTAGTGGTCTTGTCAATCATCAACACTTGATGCTCTTTCTTGATTTCTACCTTCGTCGATTTCAACATCACGAAGAGCTCGGGAATTGTTTTCGTCATCCCTTGCATACTATAGTTCATCACGGAGTTCTAGTAACTTAGTGATGGTGACTAGAGAATTCTGTCAATCACTATCTTATCTGGAAGATTAACTCCCACTTGATTCAAGTGATTGAAGTACCCAGACAATCTGAGCACATGCTCACTAGTTGAGCGATTCTCCTCCATCTTTTAGCTATAGAACTTGTTGGAGACTTCATATCTCTCAACTCGGGTATTTGTTGGAAATATTAACTTCAACTCTTGGAACATCTCATATGGTCCATGACATTCAAAACGTCTTTGAAGTCCCGATTCTAAGCCGTTAAGCATGGTGCACTAAACTATCAAGTAGTCATCATATTGAGCTAGCCAAACGTTCATAACGTCTGTACCTGCTCCTGCAATAGGTCCGTCACCTAGCGGTGCATTAAGGACATAATTCTTCTGTGCAGCAATGAGGATAAACCTCAGATCACGGATCCAATCCGCATCATTGCTACTAATATCTTTCAATACAATTTTCTCTAGGAACATATCAAAATAAACATATGAAAGCAACAACGCAAGCTATTGATCTACAACATAATTTGCAAAATACTACCAGGACTAAGTTCATGATAAATTTAAGTTCAATTAATCATATTACTAAAGAACTCCCACATAGACAGACATCTCTCTAGTCATCTAAGTGATCACGTGATCCAAATCAACTAAACCATGTCCGATCATCACGTGAGATGGAGTAGTTTTCAATGGTGAACATCACTATGTTGATCATATCTACTATATGATTCACGCTCGACCTTTCGGTCTCCGTGTTCCGAGGCCATATCTGTATATGCTAGGCTCGTCAAGTATGACCTGAGTATTCCGTGTGTGCAACTGTTTTGCACCCGTTGTATTTGAACGTAGAGCCTATCATACCCGATCATCACGTGGTGTCTCAGCACGAAGAACTTTCGCAACAGTGCATACTGAGGGAGAACACTTCTTGATAATTAGTGAGAGATCATCTTAAAATTCTACCGTCAATCAAAGCAAGATAAGATGCATAAAGGATAAACATCACATGCAATCAATATAAGTGATATGATATGGCCATCATCATCTTGTGCTTGTGATCTCCATCTTCGAAGCACCGTCGTGATCACCATCGTCACCGGTGCGACACCTTGATCTCCATCGTAGCATCGTTGTCGTTACGCCATCTATTGCTTCTACGACTATCGCTACCGCTTAGTGATAAAGTAAAGCAATTACAGGGCGTTTGCATTTCATACAATAAAGCGACAACCATATGGCTCCTGCCAGTTGCCGATAACTTCGGTTACAAAACATGATCATCTCATACAATAAAATATAGCATCACATCTTGACCATATCACATCACAACATGCCCTGCAAAAACAAGTTAGACGTCCTCTACTTTGTTGTTGCAAATTTTACGTGGCTGCTACGGGCTTAGCAAGAACCGTTCTTACCTACGCATCAAAAACCACAACGATAGTTCGTCAAGTTAGTGCTGTTTTAACCTTCGCAAGGACCGGGCGTAGCCACACTCGATTCAGCTAAAGTGAGAGAGACAGACACCCACCATCCACCTTTAAGCAACGAGTGCTCGTAGCGGTGAAACCAGTCTCGCGTAAGTGTACGCGTAATGTCGGTCCGGGCCGCTTCATCTCACAATGCCGCTGAACCAAAGTATGACATGCTGGTAAGCAGTATGACTTATATCGCCCACAACTCACTTGTGTTCTACTCGTGCATATAACATCAACGCATAAAACCTAGGCTCGGATGCCACTGTTGGGGAACGTAGTAATTTCAAAAAAATTTCTACGCACACGCAAGATCATGGTGATGGCATAGCAACGAGAGGGGAAAGTGTTGTCCACGTACCCTCGTAGACCGTAAGCGGAAGCGTTATGACAACACGGTTGATGTAGTCGTACGTCTTCACGATCTGACCGATCCAAGTACCGAACGTACGGCACCTCCGAGTTCAGCACACGTTCAGCTCGATAACGATCCCCGGGCTCCGATCCAGCAAAGCTTCGGGGATGAGTTCCGTCAGCACGGCGGCGTGGTGACGACGATGATGTTCTACCGACGCAGGGCTTCGCCTAAACTCCGCGACGATATGACCGAGGTGGAATATGGTGGAGGGGGGCACCACACACGGCTAAGAAACGATCCGTAGATCAACTTGTGTTATCGTGGGGTGCCCCCCTGCCCCCGTATATAAAGGAGCAAGGGGGGAGGTGGCCGGCCCTAGGAGGGGCGCGCCAAGTGTGGAGTCCTACTAGGACTCCCTAGTCCTAGAAGGATTCCACCTCCCTTGTTGGAGTAGGAGAGGGGGAAAGAGGGGGAGAGGAAGAAGGAAAGGGGGGCCGCACCCCTTGTCCAATTCGGACCAGAGGGGGGCTGCGCGCCTCCTTCCTTTCGGCCTCTCTCCTCTATTCCCGTATGGCCCAATAAGGCCCATATACTCGCCGGCGAATTCCCGTAACTCTCCGGTACTCCGAAAAATACCCGAATCACTTGGAACCTTTCCGAACTCCGAATATAGTCGTCCAATATATCGATCTTTACGTCTCGACCATTTCGAGACTCCTTGTCATGTCCCCGATCTCATCCGGGACTCCGAACTCCTTCGGTACATCAAAACTCATAAACTCATAATAAAACTGTCATCGTAACGTTAAGCGTGCGGACCCTACGGGTTCGAGAACTATGTAGACATGACCTAGAACTATTCTCGGTCAATAACCAATAGCGGAACCTGGATGCCCATATTGGCTCCTACATATTCTACGAAGATCTTTATCGGTCAAACCGCATAACAACATACTTTGTTCCCTTTGTCATCGGTATGTTACTTGCCCGAGATTCGATCGTCGGTATCCAATACCTAGTTCAATCTCGTTACCGGTAAGTCTCTTTACTCGTTACGTAATGCATCATTCCGTAACTAACTCATTAGCTACATTGCTTGCAAGGCTTATAGTGATGTGCATTACCGAGAGGGCCTAGAGATACCTCTCCGACAATCAAAGTGCAAAATCTAATCTCGAAATACGCCAACCCAACATGTACCTTTGGAGACACCTGTAGTACTCCTTTATAATCACCCAGTTACGTTGTGACGTTTGGTAGCACCCAAAGTGTTCCTCCGGTAAACGGGAGTTGCATAATCTCATAGTTACAGGAACGTGTATAAGTCATGAAGAAAGCAATAGCAATATACTAAATGATCAAGTGCTAAGCTAACGGAATGAGTCAAGTCAATCACATCATTTTCCTAATGATGCGATCCCGTTAATCAAATGACAACACATGTCTATGGTTAGGAAACATAACCATCTTTGATTAATGAGCTAGTCAAGTAGAGGCATACTAGTGACTATATGTTTGTCTATGTATTCACACATGTATCATGTTTCCTGTTAATACAATTCTAGCATGAATAATAAACATTTATCATGATATGAGGAAATAAATAATAACTTTATTATTGCCTCTAGGGCATATTTCCTTCAAGTAAGTCTGGTACGGTAGCTAGAAGGAATTTCCATGATCGACAAGAGTCGGGGATTCGCGAGGTGGAGAGAGGATTTAGAGAAAAACCAATTCCATAGGTATAGAGTATGGTAGGACAACTGGTAAGCATAAATGAAAGTGTATCTCTAATTAATTAATAGGGTGTGACCAAATCGTTTAATGTATTTTGTTATACGTGGCGCAATGCATCATTTATTCATTGATATTTGGGCTCAAGCGATAAGCTAATTAAGTTGTTTTGCTTCATCAACATTAGCACCCATGGATCTTGGGCAATGTCACATTATTCAATTTAGGTGGACCACCGCCTTGGATTGAGAAACCCTGCCTAAAACAAACAAGACAACATGACTCAATTTTACATTCCAGACAACATATTCACGGGAGTGGAGCCGCCTCGTCGGTTTATGCGTGTGGTGGAGGGGCTCATGAACTATTGCGCGACATGGAGCAACACATGGATAAGAAGGGGAGGAGGAGGAACGAGAGATGAGACATGACCTATGAGAGCCGGGGATCTGTGGTGGAGAAATGATGCAGAGGAAAGGAATCCATTGGCGCATGTTGTTGTTGGACAGCGGGTAAGCATAAATGAAAGCATATCTCTAATTAGTCGATATGGTTGATCCAGACCATTTACTGCACTGTGTTATATGGGGCAACCGCTTATTCATTTCTATCTACACTTAGACTTAAACATGTAGTATGGTTATTGGATGGATCTCAGAGGATTGTGTGGTGCAGATATTGGCCCCACCAGGCACCACGGCTCACAATGTGTTTTTCACATACTTGTACATATAAACATAATGTGAATTTGTACAAGCACCATTATTCAAACACATTATGTTTCTACTCTAAACGGTTCAACGTCATTTTGAGTCCATAGTGCCCAAATTTAGATTAGAAAATAAAACACAAAATTCAAACATAAACCATAGGGCTCAAACATAGAGCACCACACCCCCATTTCTAATTTGTAGTAGGGGTAGGGTTAACCTCAATGACATCTTCATCAACACCTTTGAATGGATTGGTAGAGATGCTCTGACAAATTCGAGTGGCTTTTGAGTTAAACTCCCTGGTCAAGTTTTCATCAGCTTGTAATTTGCAAAAATCAATCTTTTCTCTCGTTCATATGGTAGTAAGTTCTTATAGTATTTTTTTTCAATTTAATTAAAATGAAAATGAAAATGGACCTAGGCAAATCGACCGGACTAGGGCAAAGCAGCCGCTCGCTGTGGGCGGCGCACCTGACCTCACCCTCCCGAAGCGTTTTTCCTTCATCGCTCGCTCGCTCGCTCATCCCTTCAAAAAGGCCCAAACACTATCGCGCACAGCTGCTCTCTCGTCTCACCCCTCCCTCTCTCTTGCGGCGGCCGCAGGCAATTCCGCGGCGGCTGGTCGACGGCGGCCCCTGCACCGGCGGATCTGCAGGTGCGGCGCCCCCTCCTCCGTCTCCACCTTCCCATCCCTGCAAGTTTGACCTTGGCGTCACCACCGACGCCTCGCTAATCGCCCGGCCAAACCCTTTCCACCCCATTTCCTCCCCGCCGTCTCCACCCCGTTCCGCAATCTTAGACATCGGGTTCGAAGGTACGAACATTTCAGTCATCTTGTCCAGTGATGATTTTAATCGCAAACTAACCTTCGCAAATTCTGTGTGTGCAGCGTCCAGATCCGCCCCGGCTAGTTTCCTGGTGAGGAACCCTAGCTTGCTCGAGCAATCTTGCCGTCCCTTTTGCCCTGTTATTTACCGCGAGCAATCCGGATTAGGTTTTTTCCCCCAGCAACTTCTAATCTCGCAGATGAATTCCATTCCGTTCTTGTCGCTGTCCTGTTCCGTGGGAAAAAAAATGGAAAGATGATGCTTTGTCCGCCCCGCCGCTAATTCCGCCCTGTTCCTGGTCATTTTGTCCGAAGATTAGGTCCGCCCTGCTTACAGTTCTAGGTTTTGTGAGCGCACGCTAGGTTGATGGATTTGATCTCGGTGGGTTGTTTCTATCCCAAATGAAAGGACTTTTGGTGCATTCGCCCATGCCCAGATGCCTAGTTTTTCTGTGGGAAGCCCCTGCCCTAGGTTTTTGTTTGTGGGATGCCCCTGCCCTAGGTTTTTTTCGTGTGGGAAGTCCCTGCCCTAGGGTGATAGAGTCAATTTTCCAGGGATTCAATGTCTTCCCGTATGAATCTGGTTCCGCTATGTTCCTGCTCTTTCGAGCTGATATTTGCCCAATATTTAGGTGCCGGTAAAGCAATCAAGTAAAAGTCGCTGGAGGCCACAAGTTGAGACGAAATTAGACATAAAATTGCACGGTGCACTCTACTTACCTAGCATCATAAAAATAATGTACGTTGAATTAAATAATGCACTCTGATCACTGCCGATGCCTCACACCCCACCCGCCCAAACCCTGTGCGCGCCCGCAATCTTAATCCCGCTTGGATGTTGATAATTTTAGTCATCTCATTTAGTGATGGTTTAGTCGTAAACTAACCTTCGCAAATTGTGGGTGTGCACCATCCAGATCTGCCCCTGCTAGTTTGTTGCTTAGGGAACCTAGCTGGCTTGAGCAATCTGGCCATTTTTTTTTGCCCTTCATTTACTGTGAGCAATCCGGATTAGGTTTTTTTCCCAGCAACTCCTAATATCACAGATGAATTCCATTCCCTTCTTGCCGCTGTCCTGTTCCGTGGGAAAAACGGAAAGAGGATGCAGTGTCCGCCCTGCGGCTAATTCCGCCCTGTTCCTGGTCATTTTGTCCGAAGCTAATAATTGTGGGTTCAATTAGGTCCCCCCGTCTTAATTGTTTCTTGGTTTTGTGAGTGCGCGCTAGGTTGATGGATTTGATCTCGGTGGGTTGTTTCTACCCCAAATGAAAGGACTTTTGGTCCATTCGCCCTAGTTTTTTGTGGGAAGCCCCTGCCCTAGTTTCTTTTGTGTCGGAAGCCCCTGCCCTAGGGTGATAGAGTCAATTTTGAGGGATTCAATGTCTTCCCTTATGAATCTGGTTCCGCCATGTTCCCGGTCATTCAAGCTGAAATTTGCCCTAGCATTTAGGTGCTGGTAAAGCAATCAAGTAAAAGTCGCTGGAGGTCAAAAGCTGAGACGAAATTAGACAAAATCGCACAATATCTTGTTGAAGGTGCACTCTACTTACCTAGCATCATAAAAATAATGTACTTCGAATTAAATAATGCACTCTGCTCACTGCCGACACCTCACTCCCCACCCGCCCAAACCCTGCACGGCCCAAATGCTGCGTGAGCCCGCAATCTTAATCCTGGCTTTGGACGTTGATCATTTTAGTCATCTCATCCAGTGATGATTTAATCACAAACTTACCTTCGCAAATTGTGGGTGTGAACCATCCAGATCCGCCCCTGCTAGTTTGTTGCTGAGGAAACCTAGCTGGCTTGAGCAATCTGGCCAAATTTTTTGTGCCCTTTATTTACTGGGAGCAATCTGGATTAGTTTTTTTTTTGCAGCTACTTCTGATATCGCATATGAACTCCATTCCGTTCTGGCCGCTGTCCTGTTCCATTAGAAAAATGGAAAGAAGATGCTGTGTCCACCCTGTTCCTTGTCATTTTGTCTAAAGCTGATAATTGTGGGTTCAATTAGGTCCGCCGTGCTTACAGTTCTGCTTGGTTTGTGAGCGCGCGCTAGGTTGTTGGATTTGATCTTGGCGGGTTGTGTGAACCCCAAATGAAATGAGTTTTGGTGAATTCGCCCTTGCTCTAGGTTGATAGAGTCAATTTGAGGGATTCCACGTCGTCTTTGCATCTGTTTCTGGCTCTTGATCCGCCCTGTTCCTACTCATTCTAGCTGAAATTTGCCCTAGTATTTAGGTGCTGGCGATGCA
Source organism: Triticum aestivum (assembly GCF_018294505.1). Taxonomy (NCBI): domain Eukaryota; kingdom Viridiplantae; phylum Streptophyta; class Magnoliopsida; order Poales; family Poaceae; genus Triticum; species Triticum aestivum. The sequence goes on from NC_057801.1 coordinate 148,277,989, forward strand.
ATCAAGTGAAGTTCGTTGGAGGTCACAAGCTGAGACGAAATTAGAAAATAAAATCGCACAATATCTGGTTGAAGGCGCACTCTACTTACCTAGCATCATAAGAATAATGTACTTGAATTAAATATTACAAGCTTCTTCCTTTTTTCTTATGCAATGGAGCAGGTCAGTTGGTATATCATGGTTACGTAAGTGTGATATCTACTATCTTCTGGCCTGTCGAGGTGTCCTATGGCAACTAGCGCTGAGAGCTTGGGGAAGTAGGAATGTAGAACTCATGTTTTGAGCCTTGAATGGGCTGATGGCTTAAACAGCCAATGCTGTCTGTAAAAGATCTTATACACCATACTGGAACCTTTTCCGTAACAGAACAGACAGTGTTATATGTAAATATATATTTACTGTATTTAAGTACTTCATCCGTTCCATAATATAAGATGTTATTACAACCAACATCTTATATTTTAGGACGGAGGGAGTACTCCCGAATAAACAAATACTGGGTCCCAGTTTTACAATGACTAAACTGCATGATCGCCAGAATTTAGTTCACAAGTTTGTTACAAATATCTTCCCGCTTATTCAATCCCATGCTTCCAACACGTGCCCTAGATTGACACTGTTCCTTGAAATTTTGATCACTTGCTTTCTATAACATACTGCATATTCTGTAATTCATTTATTGATTGTCTGGATTGTTATTGGTACACGTAGCTTGCTGTATATTCATTAAGTGTTTACATATCTGGAAGAGTTCCCTTTTTTGGTCTCTAGAAATGATCTGATCTTTTTGGACATGAACATTTTGGTGAAGACCATCATGGAAGGACTTCTTCATTACATTAAATACTTGCTGTACCACAAGCTTATTGTAAACCATGCAACCCGAAGCATCATAATTTTTTATCGTACTGCCTAGCTTTAAAAACAAAGAATTAACTAACATGTTCTGATCAATCTAATTTTTTTTGCAGTGCCTTGTGTCGAAGACTTCAAGATCGTCCTTTTGTATTTGCGTTATTCTTGGCTCACATTGAAGGATTCACATTTTGAGGTAAAATGAGCGGTGCTCCAAAAAGATCGCATGAGGAGGGTAGCCACTCTACACCCGCGAAACGGCCTTTGGACGATAGCAGCTTGTACTCGAGCCCTTCTGGGAAACTCATTCAACCAGGCGGCAGTGATTTCCATGGTCCTTTTGAACATGATGGAAGATTTGCCAAAGTACCACGTGTTGAGTCACGTGATGATAAGAGGCCACCTCTGACACATCGGATGCCTGTTGGCTCCTCCAACTTTGTTGACCACCCGACCTCATCTGACAGCAGATTAGAATCAAAACAAAACAAAGATGCACGGGACACCAAGGTTGATGACCGGGAGGCAAAAGCTGATGCTCGGGATGTCCATAGTGATAGCAGGATTGAATTTCAAGGCAATAAAGCTGAGACTGATGTGAAGACAAACAGCAGAGCAGATGACACTGAAATAAGAGTTGACCGGAGGGCGCATGGTGATTTCACAGGTGATGTTGTCAAATCGGATAAGGATAGCCATCCTACTGGAACTTCAAACATAGCCTGGAAAGATAATAAAGACCATAGAGGTAAAAGATATGTTGATCAGCCAGATGATACTGCAGGATGGCGTTTTCTTCGTCCTGGTATGCAAGGCACTGATGAAACTCTCAAGGTTCAAACTATTGTGGAAGAGCGCAGCTCCAAGGATGCACATGAATCTACTGGTGAGAATAAAATAGAACCTAAAAGTGAAGATAAGTTTAGAGACAAGGACAGGAGAAAGAAAGATGAAAAGTATAGAGATTTTGGTGCAAGAGACGCTGATAGAAATGATCGCAGAATTGGTATTCAGCTTGCAGGTGGTAGTGTTGAACGAAGAGAAATTCAAAGGGATGATCGGGATGCTGAAAAATGGGACAGGGAAAGAAAAGATTCCCAGAAGGACAAGGAAAACAATGAGCGTGAGAAGGATTCTGCCAAGAAGGATTCATTTATAGCAGTTGACAAGGAGAACACAATACTGGAAAAAACAGCTTCTGATGGAGCTGTTAAACCTGCTGAACATGAGAGTACAGCTGCTGAAATGAAGACACTTAAAGATGACACATGGAAATCTCATGATAGGGATCTTAAGGACAAGAAAAGAGAGAAGGATGTGGATACAGGAGACAGGCATGACCAAAGGAGTAAATACAATGACAAAGAATCTGATGATACTGGTCCTGAAGGAGATACAGAGAAAGATAAGGATACTTTTGGAAGTATACAGCGCAGGAGGATGGCACGTCCAAAGGGAGGTAGTCAAGCATCTCAACGGGAACCTCGGTTCCGGTCCAAAATGCGTGATGGTGAAGGGTAAGCTTAACACTGCATCTTACCATGTTTCTTGTACTTGATTCGAATAGCATAATAGTGTGTATGAGCATTGCTATCACGAAGCACATTCCATTTCTGGAAATTTGCACTTCTCTCACCGAGAATGGAAGGCATTTGCCTTCTGACGTCTGTTTACTAAGCAATAATTTTTTTTGCAAGTGATAAGCCCATTGAAAAATCTCACGTTCTTTTATTTCTTCTTGCAGGTCTCAAGGTCAGTTGATTATCTTTATTCCTAGCTGAATAAAATGGAGTAATGGATGGTCATGCTTTTTTTGGAACTGGAGTCATCAACAGCTTAGGATCTAGATAATTTTACATTTCCTTCTCATAAGGTTTTAGTTCACATTGAGATTTTACTGCACATTTTCATACTGTAGGATTTAGTGCTCTGACATCCACTTCAATGTTCAAAATCCCTTCACATTTGGGCTGATCCATTTTATATGTGCACATGCATGTTTTTGTTTTTTCTATCATTTGGCCAAATCCAGCTGGAGCAAAAATGGATTAGTTATGATGATCCTTTTTTTTGAAATCCTTTTTACATAGAAATTATTGACGAGATTCAGTTTCAAGCCGCATAAAATGATTCTTTTGCCATGGTCCATTATCACCAGCTTTCTATTTGCTATCTTAATATCCTCATCGGTGCAGGTAAATCTGAGGTATCTGCAATTGTATATAAAGCTGGTGAATGCATGCAAGAGCTTCTGAAATCATGGAAAGAGTTTGAAGCTACCCCAGATGCTAGAAATACTGAGAATCAACAAAATGGTCCTACTCTTGAAATTCGGATACCTGCGGAGTTTGTTACTTCCACGAATCGGCAAGTAAGTGTACTGATTCCTTAGGTGATTTCTGCATTAGACTTTTTAGTCACGTAATCAATCGCCATGCCTGTGTTGCTGGATTATTTTTCCTTTTCCTTAAGTAGCATAAGGGAAACAATAAATGATGAACATTTGAAAGTGCATTCATTACTGTCTCGCCTTCCATTTGAAATGCTATAGGAGTTTCTTCATTTTTAATTTCACTATGTTTTTCTGAGGCATGGACGAACAAACTGTTTATCTTACACTTTTTGACATCACGTAGGCTGAAGATTGCATCGCTCCTTTTTTAGTGTTGTTTAACAATTGTAGCGAACTTCTTCCATTAGCTACTTTATCCACATGTTAAATACTAAAAACCTCTGTTTTGTAGGTAAAAGGCGCTCAGCTTTGGGGAACAGATGTTTATACAAATGATTCAGACCTTGTGGCTGGTAGGTGCTTCATTGTTTTTTTCAATCTTCTAAAGTAGCTCAGAAAGCCGGTGTTCTAATGACCGTTTCTTTTAGTGTTAATGCATACTGGTTACTGCTCTCCTACATCATCACCTCCACCGTCTGCCATCCAAGAACTGCGTGCAACTGTTCGTGTGCTACCACCACAAGACAGTAAGCATTAACTAATTTTGTGTCAATTCAGTTGGACATGCTTAAAATGTCAGATTGTTGAATCAGTAGTCTTATAAAACATGGTATATCTCCCAGGCTATACTTCAACACTAAGGAACAATGTCCGTTCACGTGCTTGGGGCGCTGGTATTGGTTGTAGCTTCCGCATAGAACGCTGCTGCATTGTTAAGGTATTAAGACTGTAAAACTGTACAGAATATTATAATATTTGCCTTTTATTTATTCTGTTGATGCTACAAACTCGTGAAATCCTTTTATTGATCACTGTTTGAAGATTGGCTGCTTAGCATGCTTTACGCTTTGCAGAAAGGTGGTGGTGCCATTGATCTCGAGCCTCGCCTTAGCCATACGTCAGCCGTGGAGCCTACACTAGCTCCAGTTGCAGTGGAGCGTACAATGACAACAAGAGCAGCAGCTTCTGTAATTTTCTGATACTCTTTGTTTTTCTCTCTTAACAATTTTTTTGTTCTATTTTCAGTATTTTATTTTTTCTTCTTGTAACCAGACCTTCGTTTCTATTCTCTACTAAGGTTTTATCAATATGTTTCATGCAGAATGCATTACGTCAACAAAGATTTGTTCGGGAAGTTACAATACAGTACAATCTCTGCAACGAGCCATGGTACATTCTGGACTTACCTCCTGACCGTTCATTTTCTGTTCATCAAAGTACCTATATTGCCATTTCTGTGTCATAGCCGTTCTGGTGTTTTTGAGCGCTCATGTCTTCTGCAGCTCTGCTTGTAGAAGCTGCTGCCTTGTTCTGTTTTGAGCCGAGGTTGCTCCTAGTAAGCCATTCTTTTTTCTTCCTTCAGGTTAAAGTACAGTATAAGCATTGTGGCGGACAAGGGATTGAAGAAGTCTCTTTATACTTCTGCGAGGCTGAAAAAGGGCGAAGTCATATACTTGGAAACACATTTCAATAGGTACAAAATGACTGGCTTATTGTCCTAACACTGTTGTGTTTGTTGGCATTCTTGTTGACTTTCACTTGCATGTTACTCACTGTCTTCCAATTCTTGTCTTGTTGGCCTTAAGTTCTCGCAGGTATGAGCTGTGCTTTAGTGGGGAAAAGCCTCGCTCCATTGGATCAAATTCCAATGCATCTGATTTGGAACCGGAAAAACACCAGAACAATAGCCACCACCATTTGCAAAACGGGGACAGGGGCAACACGGAACATGAACTCCGGGACGTGTTCCGATGGTCACGGTGTAAGAAGGCCATGCCTGAGGTTGCCATGAGATCCATTGGTATCCCACTGCCAGCTGAACAAGTTGAGGTAATTTCCCTCTACAGCAAAGCCCATATCATTCTCTCTTTTTTACCCCATTGGGCGTAGGCGCGGCATCATTCAACTTTGTCATCTCTTACCCGTGGCAACGCAGGTGCTGCAGGACAATCTGGAGTGGGAGGATGTGCAGTGGTCGCAGACCGGCGTCTGGGTCTCTGGGAAGGAGTATCCGCTCGCCCGCGTGCATTTCCTCTCGGCGAACTAGCGATGGCTGCACTCTGGTAGCAGCAGGCATATGAAGGAACCATTTTCTTCGTTCTTGAATGCTGCTGCTTTGCCACCGTGCCATGCCATCTTGTTTGTGTATAAAAGAAGGAAAAGAGAAGAGAAGCTCAGGAGTTGTTGTAGGCCGTGTTGTGCCTGTAATCTTTGTTACACACCAATAACCGTTATATGTCTGTCTGAGAGATGTAATTCTTGGTTCTTGAATTAGGCAAAACCGGATTATTATTCGCTGATTATTGAATGTTGGATGTAAGTTGGAACTATTTATCATCGAATGTTTCTTGGCTGTAGCCCATGGGAATATGGTTTTCATGAAAAATATCAACACATTAACACTAACTCTTTCATGAAAAACAATACCTTTTTTAGTGAACTATTGAAAGTAATACTATAATTTGTTGGAAACCTAGTACAAACACAGCTCAGATACGCACGCGTAGAGCCTGCCCACCCACACACACAATGTACACAAGAGCGTGCACACCCTAGCCCTACGAGCTCCTCTGAAAGATTAAGCCAACAAATCTTGAGAACAATGAAGTTACCACACACAACTTGTAGCCGATGGGAACATCAACTCCCAATGAACAAAAATCTTGGAATAAATCCAGGAAAATGGAAGCACCCTTTCAAAGTATAGTACTTGAACCCCAGTTGATAGGTTCACCACAAGGAATCTACACTTCTGAGCTATGCTCAATTCGTTGATACTATCAAATTTTCTATCAACATATGGGAAAATAAAAGATAATTACCGTGTCAAAAAGTCAATTGGTGAGTTAATTTTGTACTCTCATGAAATGTTTAAAGGTGTGTTTTATTTTGATAATTCATATCTTGTTCAAAAAATGTATCTGATAAAAAATGACTTTTCTAAATTGAAGGCCTTGTCCCATTTCCATTTTAAAATAAGGTAAAATTACATACATGCGAACTAGCTAGGTTTATCACATGACCTACATCAAAATTGTTTCATTGAAAGTATATCCAACTCCCTAAATGGATATTGATTACTGACGGCAATGTGTGGTGGACTAATAAATATGTGATTCAAATGTATAATTGTGTTTAAACTCTAACAACTAGAGAATGAATGTTATTGGCAGTCACCCAAATGAATAAGAGAAGAAGAGACCACACTTGTTGATGATAAAATTATATACTACAAAGGTTTCTAATGATTTAAGTATTATATTGCTTATGGGAAAAAAATTGGATCAAGAGTGACACATCTTATAGCAGGTGACAAAGCTTAGCATTGTTGTAATGCTTAACCATTATCACCCGTAGCCTCACAAGATTAACTTCTGGAGTGTCAGTTATTAACCACTAATATATGGAACAGAAGCTTGAAATTCTACTGAGTCAAAGAGTTCAGTGGAAACCACTATCCTAGTACTCCTTGCATTCCCTTATATAAGGTCACTTCATATTTCTATATCTAACTTTGACCATTAATTTTACCAACAAAACATGAGTTACATGCCATAAAAAATATGTCATGGAATGCACATTTTAAAGAACTTTCTGATGATATGTTTTTTATGACATATAATCCATATTTTGTTGACCAAAATTATGAGTCAAAGTTTGACAATAAAAACAAAGTGGCCTTGTATAAGGGAATGAAGGGAGTATTTTTTTTCTACAGTATTTATTTCAAAGTTTGAATTGTCTAAAACTTCCATCTAGATTGATTGGTCATTCGATTAGTTCAACCAGGACTTGGTTTGGATCTTAGTACACCATCTCATTAATTTGGTAGAAGCATTTGGGTTATGTCCCCAATGCATAGGGCTGGAATCGCAACCTGTATGCTACCATCTATAGGGTATCCACTTAAGTTTGATATGTGTGTATGTATGTATGAGTGCTTGAGTAGCAATTGCAATTTGGATCTCAGGCAACATCACCCGAGGCCACATAATTAGGTAATAGTATTGTTGCAATAATGACAATTTCATTCTGATGACTATTTATAACAGGCTCCAACGCCAAGAAACACAAAGCATTACAAAAGGCTCATCGGGTCGGCATAGTCCTATACGTGTTCTAGTTCCACTATTTGAAGCGAAAGTTAAGTATTTTCTCTTGTAGACTTGCAAACAGATCAATCTAATTTTAATTTATTTACTTAAAGTATGTTACCATTTTTACTTTATATCAGCTTAACAACATTAATAAAATATAACATTTTTAGTCTTAGCTAGATCATGGTATTTCATCTTGGCGGCACACAACGACCAAATATTACTAAGAGAATACATATTAAAATAAACTAAGTGCACATTTCAATATGACAAACTAGTTTTATGAGGTAAATATAATACTTGCCGATTCTTTAAGATAAACAACACGGTAGCTCTTCCCAGGTCCTAAATGCTCCTCAAAAGAACGAAATGTTTCCAACAAATATAAGTAGATATCCTTCATGTATTCTGGAAGCACATCTACTGCACCTTCATCCCACCTGCATTTCACTATGTTAGACCATACCACTACTTAATAAAGTAATACTTGTGATGCATTTAAAAAAAACTTCAAGAATGAAATGAATTTGTGTTTCTACAAAAAAACTAATACAGTTAAATGAATAATTAACAATGGTACTTTCCTTCGTATCTTATATAAACATCGCTCCACGACGATGTCCCAATTTTCACTCTAATGTTTGCATGTGTATTAATAAATTGTTTCTTGTACTAGAATTACCATAATTCAATGGTACTATATTTTTTTAATTTTTTTGCCAATATGGAATTACTTATAGTTCTAAAATATTTAGTTATTTATGGAGTTATAGTGTAACTAGTGTGTGAGGTATAATGTTTATTACGTAGACAACTTAATATAAGTATTTCACTTTTTCTAAAGAAAAATTGTATTAAGACACAAGGCACAACAATATAGTAGCATAGCTAATATGCCATCCCAATAGAATCATGGACGTCATGAGGACATACCCGACATAATACATTCTAGTTATAATGCAACACTTCACTATTTCTTTTGTGTTTGTATGACTCGATATTACTATTTATTTTCATGCTTATTCTAATGTATATTTAGTTCATATATTAAAACTATTACAAAACACATGTATTATAATTATTAGAAAAAACTACTCCCTCCGTTTTTATTTAGTCCGCATATTAGCTTTGGTCAAAGTCAAGCTTTGCCAACTTTGACCAAGTTTATAAACAAAAGTATTAACATACCAGGACAATTAGATTTATTATTGAATGTACTTTCACACCATATGGATTTGTTATGGTAAATATTTATAATTTTTTCTAAAAATTTGGTCAAACTTTACAAAGTTTGACTTCAGTCAACTCTAATATGCGGAGTAAATAAAAACGGAGGGAGTAATTGGCGAAGGGAAGGAGGATTTAACCTATTAATTGCTTCTGCAAGTTGCATGCTCTCTTCAGTGCTACCATAGGTGTCCAATATGTCATCTATTATAGTCATGAAAGTAGTGATCTTTGTAGCTATAATACGGGAATAAGAATATTTGTGATTGTAGCTAGTTCCATTTATCCAAAAATAAGTTTCTACTATTCTGTCTCTTACGAAACTCAAATTTGATCCGACCTTGAGTTTCTGCCACCACCTAGAATGAGCATAACATAAGTCAATTGGCATTCTTATGATAACAAGAAAAAGAACGCATTGTAGACTAATTTCAAGAAGAGAATTATAAAAAAAACTTACAAGGTGACCTCTTTTAACTCCTCACAGAAAAGAAGTTGCAGAATATTAAAATTCAATTTTGCAAGCTCCAATATGGCTTCATTTCGTGTAGGCTCTTTTTCATAACAAGGTATGTAGCTTCTTGCTTCTAATATCCTAACCCTTCTAAAAGGAGGTGTAAGAAGGGCAAAATACACTTCCTCTACACATGGTGATTCCAAATGTTCTAACGTGCCAAGGAGGTGTTTTTTAGTGAAATAGATTGCCTTGTCAAGTACTTTCTCTCCCTTGGTCCTCATATGCGCTGCACTATATGAGCTCAATAAACTATTTGTATCTGATTGAAAGAAATCTCCTTGTTTGTCTTGAAATTTATTGAATACATCTGCAATGTTTATTGAAAATGGACATTAATGATTTCCAAGAAATCAATGTTTGATTGCTATATATCTTGGTTGTGTAAGTTTATGGGGCCTTACCAGATGAGACATCATATCTATTTTTCCGCAAAAGATAAAATCGAAGTGAAACCAACTGTAGATTATTATCATCATAATCAGAGTTCAAAACGACATCCAGTAGTTCCCCGATCTCATTCTCGTAGTGGTAGTCCAAGCCAAGTCGTTCAAGCGAGAGTATAAGCTCCATTACTTTTTGTATTCCATTTGACTCTTTTATTATTGCTCTTACTTGCTCCAATAAAACTTCCATTCTTTCTCTCATCTGAGGTTGCTGCAATAATGTAAATGGTATTACTAATCAATCATGTAGACCACTAATGCTTTGCATCATAGTGTTCACCATAATGCTACAATTTCAAGAACTGCAATAAAAATGACACACCATTAAAATATCTTAACAAACTAGAACATTTATTTCTAAGTTAGTTGATTCTTATTTTTAAGTCAATGTTCTAACCATTTAATATCTATGTAATGAAATTGGATAGCTACACATTCAAGATATTATAGCAACTTTAGTTCTAGAAATATGCAATGAGGCAGTTGCATGGTATTACAAATGAACTTCAAATTCGTGTGCAACTCTTGGTTTTATGATATGCTACTTGGCTGATTTACAAATAATAGTTGCTCTCAAGTAACTATGAAAAATTCTACAAGAAAAACATTCTTAATTAATACAAATAATGGTAGAATCTAATTTATACCTAATATGGTGACTATTGTTGTAAAAGTTTCCGCCAAAAATAATAATTCTTTCAGAGATAAAAAGATGTTACAACTAATTAAAACACATACCCATCACACAAAAACGTTGCATAGCATCGAAACAAATCATGGACGTTTTCCAGCATTTGTTTGTTGGAAGCTGTTTGTGATAACAAATCCTTACGATAGTGTAGACTGTCATTTAGAAAAACAACTTAATGTTGCATTGTACTCCCTTCGTCCGGGTTTATTAGGCCCCCTTGTATTTTGGGCCAAATTTTGACTCTAGATTCAATTTGCAAAATATAAGTAATATTTCAAACAAAATTATATTGTTGTATTCGTATTCAAAGGAAGTTTTCAATGGCACCATTTTTCTACATATAATTCATATTATATTACGCAAATGTATGGTCAAACTTGGGCTCAAAATGTGAATCTGCCTAATAAATATGGACGGGGGGAGTACAAATATTGTATTTTGTGTCATTGTGTGTACAACGTGGCATAGTGTGATTGTCATGTTTTCACGAGAAGAGCTAAATCATGAGTTTACTTAATAAATATGATAATTTTTCTTTAAAATTGGGCCGACGCATGCATGCATGCATGTTTGGTATTGCATTGATTCGGCAAATTGAAGTCATTTGTATATTCACCTAAATAAGCCGATGTCATGCAAAAAATCTTTCCACGACCCTATAGTTATCTCCAGGGCCGGCCCATAGGCCGGGGGAACGGGGCAACCGCCCTGGGCCCCTGGGAGGTAGGGGCCCCGACCCAGGTAGTAGTATACGTGTTAGGATATTTTCTTCTTTAGGTCCAGAAAAAAAGGCCCAAGCCCACCACGTTGCTAGCACTCACGGACCGAAAGAATACGCTGCTGCAGCACCGCATCGATCTCCTCCAACTCCAGTATCCTCGCCTCCTCCCCAAAATTCTCTAATCCAAGAGAACAACGCCGCCGCTCCCGTGCATTTCCAAATTCGAGGTGCCGCTCTAGTGCATCCATTAATGGAGACTGAAGGTGCTATTCTCTTCCCCAATCATCTCTTTTTGCATCCTCAACGTTCCCACCAAGTAGACGTTTGAGGAATTGAGGAATCACCGCATTAGAGATGGTACGTCTCCCTCCAATTCATCTCTTCCTAGTTCATACTCTTGTGTTGGCCTGTTATTAAAAGCTTCATTGGATCCAGGGATGAGAAGGGGGGACGGGGAATGAGTGTTGCAACCTTGCAGATCTGGGAAGCTACATCAACAATTCGACATCAAGGTATATGCTCATATTCAGGTGCTTTGGTTTTTTCTGTAATTGTTTGGTGACATATCTTCTAAAAAATGTTTACTAGTGAAAAAAGGAAGTGAAAAAACATAGAGATGAACTGGTAGAATCACAGAAAGGTTCAATTGACATTTTTTAGAAACGGTAGTTCTTCGAAGAACTTAAAGTGTTCAGAAGTATATTTGCCTTCTTACTTGGCTCAAAAGACTTTTATTGAATGATATTTAATTATGCAAATGCTGTGCTAAATTTGTACAAACGGTTTCTCAAAGTTATGTTGAATTAGATGATCTCTTCTCGGAATTACAACTATGACAAATGACTATACCGGAATCTGATGTGCCATTGCGTGCTATGGAGATCTTCGAGTTCGTTGGAGACATAGACTCTTTTCCGAATATATTAATAGCTTATCAAATTTTATTTGCTGTATCATTCACTGTAGCATCAGCTGAACTCAGTTTCTCAAAGTTGGAGTTATTGGGAAACTATTTCAAATTATCAATGTCACATGAAAGATTGAATGGTCTTGCTGCTTTATGCATTGAGAAAGCAAAGTTGGATGAAATAAAAAATACTGATGCACAGATCTGATCATCATGTTCAGGAAGCTTTGGAGACTTTTTCTTCGGGTGAAGACACCGAGTAACGGACAGATTAGAGAAAATAGAAACTAGTGTAAGTTCTCATGTATTAACATTATATCTCATATTCTCATGATAACACAAACACTTCAAGTTGCTATCAGCTTTGACAAGGTTTTCATACTTAGAAGAGCGAGATGATTGTCTCTTTGTGGCCCTTAAAAGAGCGATCCTTTGTAGAACTATATTGTTTCCATACTATTAGGATGTAGTTCTCTAGACCGTCAATCTATGTTATGTACTGAATTGCTTTCGAAATACAATATATTCTGAATTTTTATTTGTCCATAAGGGCTCCATTTTGTCGTCTCGCCCCAGGGCCCTGAATATGTATGGACCGGCCCCGATGACATGTGGACTTTACATTAATGTTTGGTTATTTACAGAGACATTCAACCGAAGGAGCCCGATCGACGACGGTGGAGGACGGGCCTGGCTTATCCACTCGTTCTCCCCTCCTTTTTATAATCCCGCCACCTTTAGCAACGGACGCGCGAAGCCACCCCCGCCAACTCTTAAACTCGCCCCGCGGTTCCTTCCGTTCCTCGCTTCCTCGCTAATGGCAGCAGCGTCAGGAACCGCCGCGACGTTCTCCATCAGGACGCCGGCGCCGGGGCTCCGGCGGCCCTGCGCCCGCGCCGCCGCGGCCGGCGGGGGCGCCAAGTGGTGGGCGCCGCTGCTGGGGTGGTCGGGCCAGCCCGACTACATCGACTCCCAGCCGGCCGCTGAACCGGCGCCGAAGGAGGAGCGGGGGAAGAGGCGGTTCGGGGTGCTGACGGAGGAGAAGGCGCGGCAGCTGCGGCTGAGGATGATGGAGACGGAGAGCTTCCACGACGTCATGTACCACTCCGCCATCGCCTCCCGCCTCGCCTCCGCCCCGCCCGACACCGCTCGCCGCACCAAGCCGTAGCCTAGCCACGCGCGCGCGCTCCCTTGCCGTACGTGGCCGCCGTTCGAGGAGCAGCTCAGCTCATCGGCCGGCGGGAAGCCATGCATGCGCAGCTGTGTATTTGTATATAAATAGCAGAAGCTTTTGTTCGTTCGTTCTAGACCGCGACCATGCTCTCCTCCTGGATTGGGATGGACTGATCAAAGAAAAGGAAAAAAAAACATCAGTCCTGTAACAACACCTGCAACCAAGAATGTTGTTGTGAGACAATAATAATAATAATACTGCTGCAGGATGTACGTATGGTATGGTATGTACCGCCATTGACGTTTCTCGATCTCTGTTCAATGAAGCATAGATCCGGATGCTCACAATTTCTTCCTGCTACCATCATCAACGATTTCTGTACTGGCACTAGTCAATGATGATGCATGGCGAGACCTTGCAAAAATTCGTCCAGGCCTCGATCATCCGTCCTTGCGTATCATTGTCTCCGGCGGAAAATGAGTCAAGTCTCTGTCCATCAGGGGTTCAGGACTCGCAAGTGCACGTCGCCCTCCGCGATGATTCATGCATGCGACTCCATCGGCGACTCGGCGTCCCCGTCCAGGCCAGGGAGCACAAGATAAGCCAGTAATCCCAGTCTCAGTGCGTGTTTATCGTCGATCCGTAGCGATCTGATTTGATGGAGCACGTCGCACGTCATCGCCATTTGATTCAAGCTGTACGCTGTCAGTTGAATAACCCCGCGGAGACATTCGCACCGATCGATCGAGACCGACGTCTGCCTGCCTGACTTGTTCTAGTGTCATCCTTGTTTGTGGTTTAGGATAAAGGATACTGTCAGGGAGAGAGCCACGTGGTCGGAGCAATATACTCTGGCCAGTACTATGTCAGTGCCTCAGAAAGCAAGCAGCTTGACTGAAAGAGAGAGAAAAAACTTTAACTAGAGTACGTAGTGCTATCATGTTAAGTTCACTTGGCCAAGCATATGCACGAGTCAGCCAAAGGTGAATTTTCACGGCATAAGATGGCGCGAGTTACTTTGTGGAGTCCACCATATGATAGGATGATCCACGAGGACTGGAGGACCTTATTTTCCGAGTAACTTCCGGCCAAGTTTTCCTCTAGAAAACTTCCTTCCGGTTAATTACCCGAGCAAATAAAAGAGTCGGAGACGGCGAAGAATGGCCAGCTGCATGCGCATGACTCGGCGCTCCGCCGGTTTTGCTTTATCCACAACGTCAGCGGCGGCCGGCGGGATGGGGTCGGTTGCTGCTTATCCGTTCCTTCGTTCGTTCCTCCTCAGCTCCAACCTCCAAGGCGGCGGTGTTCTGACGCACGTCGCTCTCTGCCTGCCTGAACCTGGAACTGCAAGCACCCGTTACCAGTCCGTCACAAGCCGGAGCCTTCGTGTCCGGTATTATTTTTACTAAATGACACCTGGAGGATCTTATTTCACCCACTGACACTCCCAAAAACTCATTTCGCCGTCTGACCCCCTACGCGCCGGACCGATAGGCGTCTCACTTGCACGTTGCCGCGCCGTCCATGATGGCGCCTTTGACCGAGGCTGACGACCGGCCGCCGGCATGGTAACCACTACACACGCCCACCCGGGAGGCGTGATTCAGCCGGATGAGTCGAGTTTCTACGCTGGACCTTCTTCTCGTAGTAATAAGACAGTCTGATATATCCAAGTATCGGTGGGTGTTGTAATTGCATCAAGCTAACATATCGGATAATCTGATGTGCTCCCACGGCATGCGCATCTATTTGGCGCGATGCGCTTGCCAAATCATCCGGCACATTAAGTTGGCACGGCTGAGTCCTTGTGGTTCATAGCTGCACGTCGCCGCGCCTACTTACTTGGTATTTATTCTAAAATAAAAAAATTACCTTGCTAGACGCTTAAAAAATCAGACGGTCTGACTCTTCATTATTCTGTCACTGTTGTGGGGGTCCATGATGGCATTGAAAGCGTTCTATTTAGCACCTCAACCCTTTTTTAAAACCATTTGCCATTACTCCCCGCCGCCCTTTGTCCTCCCCTTCCCTGCCGCCACTCGTCCTCCTCTTCCCCATCGCCGACGCCACCACCTGCACGCACCTCCTGTTAGAATTAATCCAAGGCGCCAAGTTGATCTACGGAGGACCAATCACTCACAAAGGCACAACACTGAGATTTGTTAACAAGGTTTATCGTTATGGTTACATCCACGGGGTTTGACTACGTGCGCTCCTCCTAGTGACGCCGTCACAATACCGCACCCCGGCCGCCCGGGCATCGGCACATCCCGCCGTCTCCTGCTGCGTTCTTGTGCTATTATGTTGGCATAGATTACACCCTGTGTATGCCCCATTATATATGAGAGGCCCAGGATACAAGTGTCCTACTAGGACACGACTCCATACCCTGTAAACACAATACAACTACAAGTCCAACTGTAACCTATCTTGTACGCTATATTTGACACAACTCTAACAAACTCCACCTTGGCGAGTATTCTTCACCACCGTGAATTCGTCCATGCGTCAAACTTCCATGTACATTGGACTTGAGCTCATCCCATGATTATCGCTGCTACTTCAAAGACTCCATGTGACTCCACCTGCAACTTGTAGTCCCTTCTTTCTTAACCACAATGAAGACTTGAGCAATATTAAGTTCCTTATTACTCTAGTTTATGCTCCCAACTTCCGGAGTATTCGTTTATCACCGATCTGCGTGTAAAGTGAACAACTCACTTATCAGGTGGCATACATAAGAGTTACCTGAACTCAACATCACCGCTCCTTTCTTGACTACCAGTTTGAAACCTGAAGGAATTTCATCGTTGCTTGTAGTCATCCCGAGTCAAATTCGCAGTTGTCTCACCACATGTATGACCACGAGAGCCCTGGCCCGTCTCCATGTATGACCACGATAGGGTGGCTATATCATTCAGTTTAGTAAGATGTGCCACAACAATTTTAGATTCATAGCCATAGAAAGGATCAGCTTCAACCAAAATAATTAACTTAGGATCGACTGAGAAATCATAATCCTTATCAATAACATAGATAGGTGAAGTAGCAAAAGCAGAGTCATATTTCATTCTAGCATTCAGAGACTTTTCTTTCAACTTAGCTAACAGTTTCTTAAGATCATATCTATCATTGCAAGCAAAACGGTCTCTAGCAGTTTCTTCATCCATAACGTAACCCTCAGGCACAATAGGCAATTCATATCTAGGGGGAGAATCTTCATTATCACTTTCATTAATATCATCAGTTTCAATAATTTCATTCTCTCTAACCCTAGCATGCTGTTCATCCAGAAATTCACCTAATGGCACATTATTATCAAGCAGAGAAGTAGTTTCATCATAAGCATCATGCATAGCAGAAGTGGCATCATCAATAACACACGACATATCAGAATCAATAGCAGGTGTAGGTGTCACAAGTTTACTTAAAACAGAAGGTGAATCAAGTGCAGAGCTAGATGGCAGTTCCTTACCTCCCCTCATAGTTGAGGGAAAGATCTTGGTTCTTTTATCTTTCAAATTCCTCATAGTGATCAACAGATATAAATCCCAAGTGACTCAAAGAATAGAGCTATGCTCCCCGGCAATGGCGCCAGAAAAGAGTCTTGATAACACACAAGTATAGGGGATCGCAACAGTTTTCGAGGGTAGAGTATTCAACCCAAATTTATTGATTCGACACAAGGGGAGCCAAAGAATATTCTCAAGTATTAGCAGTTGAGTTGTCAATTCAACCACACCTGGAAGACTTAATATCTGCAGCAAAGTATTTAGTAGCAAAGTAGTATGGAAGTGACGGTAACGGTGGCAAAAGTAACAGTAGCAGTTTTGTAGTAATCGTCACAGTGGCAACGGAGAAGTAACTAAGCCAAGATCAATATGAAACGAGCTCATAGGCAATGGATCAATGATGGATAATTATGTCGGATGCAATTCATCATGCAACAGTTATAACATAGGGTGACATAGAACTAGCTCTAGTTCATCAATATAATGTAGGCATGTATTTCGAATATAGTCATACGTGCTTATGGAAAAGAACTTGCATGACATCTTTTGTCCTACCCTCCCATGGCAGCGGGGTCCTATTGGAAACTAAGGGACATTAAGGCCTCCTTTTAGTAGAGTACCGGACCAAAGCATTAGCACTTAGTGAATACACGAACTCCTCAAACTACGGTCATCACCGGGAAGTGTCCCGACTATTGTCACTCCGGGGTTTGCCGGATCATAACACGTAGTAGGTGACTATAACTTACAAGATAGGATCAAGAACTCACATATATTCATGAAAACATAATAGGTTCAGATCTGAAATCATGGCACTCGGGCCCTAGTGACAAGCATGAAGCATGGCGAAGTCATAGCAACATCAATCTTATAACATAATGGATACTAGGGATCAAACCCTAACAAAACTAACTCGATTACATGGTAATTCTCATCCAACCCATCACCGTCCAGCAAGCCTACGATGGGATTACTCACGCATGGCGGTGAGCATCATGAAATTGGCGATGGAGGATGGTTGATGATGACAATGGCGATGGATTCCCCTCTCCGTAGCCCCGAACGGACTCTAGATCAACCCTCCCAAGGAAGATTAGGGCTTGGCGGCGGCTCCGTATTGTAAAACGCGATGAATCGTTCTCTTTGATTTTTTCTCCCCGAACGTGAATATATGGAGTTGAAGTTGAGGTCGGTGGAGGTCCAGGGGTCCCATGAGGCAGGGGGCGTGCCCTACACCCTCGTGGACAGGGTGTGGGCCCCCTTATGTTGATTCTTTCGCCAATATTTTTTATTAATTCCAAAACGTGACTCCGTGGAGTTTCAGGTCATTCTGAGAACTTTTATTTCTGCACAAAAATAACACCATGATAGTTCTGCTAAAAACAACGTCAGTCTGGGTTAGTTCCATTCAAATCATGCAAGTTAGAGTCCAAAACAAGGGCAAAAGTGTTTGGAAAAGTAGATACATTGGAGACGTATCAAATAGTAACTTAGCAAGAACAGTATGTGGAAAAACTCATAGGCATTGGATCGGTGAATTCATTGGATGATATTCATCATATAACAGTCGTAACCTAGGGTGACGCAAAACTAGCTCTAGTTCATAAATATAATGTAGGCATGTATTCCGTAAATAGTCATACGTGCTTATGGAAAAGAACTTGCATGACAGATTTTGTCCTACCCTCCCGTGGCAGCGGGGTCCATAAGGAAACTAAGGGATATTAAGGTCTCCTTTTAATAGAGAACCGGAACAAAGCATTAACACATAGTGAATACATGAACTCCCCAAACTATGGTCATCACCGAAAAGTATCCTAATTACTATCACCCTGGGGTTTACGAATCATAACACGTAGCAGGTGCATATGACTAGCAAGATCGAATCTAGAACATAGATATAATGGTGAAAACATAAACGGTTCAGATATGAAATCATGGCACTCGGGCCCTAGTGACAAGCATTAAGCATAGAAAAGTCGTAGCAACATCAATCTCAGAACACAGTGGATATTAGGGATCAAGCCCTAACAAAACTAACTCGACTACATGATGAATCTCATCCAACCCCTCACCGACCAGCGAGCCTACGAAGGAATTACTCACTCCCAGTGGGGAGCATCATAGAATTGGTGATGAAGGAGGGTTGGTGATGATGAAGACCGAAGATTCCCATCTTCGGAGCCCTGAACGGGCTCCAGATCTGGCCTCCTGATGAAGAACAGGAGGTGGTGGCGGCTCCGTATCTTGAAACGCGATGAAACTTCCTACTCGATTTTTCTCCAAAAATATGAATTTATAGTGCTGGAATTAGGGTCGGGGGGGGGGGGCACGAGGGCCCCACAACCCACCAGGGCGTGCCTGGAGAGGGTGGCATGCCGTGGTGTATCGTGCCCAGCCAGGGCACCTACTCCGATGGTTCTTGGTTCCAGTATTTTTTATTTATTCTGAAATAAATCTCCAAAAAGTTTTGTCCGAATCCGAGAACTTCTATTTCTACACAAAAACAACACCATGGTAGTTCTGTTGAAAACATTGTCAGTCCGGATTAGTTTCATTCAAATCATGGAAATTAGAGTCGAAAACAAGAGCAAAAGCGTTAGGAAAAGTAGATACGATGGAGACGTATCAACTCCTCCAAGCTTACCCATTGCTTGTCCTCAAGAAATTCAGTTGACAAACTGAAAGCGATAAAGAAAAACTTTTACAAACTCTTTTGTTCTTGTTTACACAAACACACACACACAGGGTGGGTCTATTCTAATAACATCCCTTAAGAGTCTTATTCTGCTAACACTAGCTTATTCTGCTAACACAAACACACTGTTGCACCGTCCAAACCGAACCGCGTCAGAGCCCTTAAACAAAGCACCCACCCACCCCCAACTCTCTTGTATCCACCGTGCACGACAGGAATCCCCACACCCCGCCGGCAAGTAACCTCCCAATCCCCCACCACCTACCACCGTCGGTGCCGCCGGACCACCGCGTCCCTCCACCGCCACCGGCGTCGTTAGCCTCCTTATTCTTCACCACTAGCCGCCGCGCCCACCCCCTACTACTACCTTCTTCCTTCGAGAGCACAACCCCACCCTACTGCTTCCTTCCCAGGGTGAGCTGCGTGCCGACCACCCTTCCCCATCTTCTCCCCCACCTCTTCTGCCTTCCAGGTGGCCGCATGAGGGCAAGGTCGCCAGATCCGCCCCTCCCTGGCCACCGGTGCGGCTCCTCCCCTCCCGAGGCCGCCGCCACACCGCACCTCCCCAGGCCCCCGTCGAGCCGCCCCACCCCAGGCGCCTACCGCGCCGCACTTCTGCAAGCTGCCGTCTCCCAACCCTATCGAGGCCCCCGCCGAGCCGCCCCACCCCAGGCCCCCGCCGTCCCACCCCAGGCCTCCCCCGCCACGGGTCCGGTGAGATCCACAACACCTCTTCTCCGGTGCTCACCGCCGCAAACACGAGCTTCCCCTTAGCCTCGGATTCGTTGATGGTGGACGAGCTCCGTTGAATGCGTGCATAAAAGGGGGCCAAAAAGGTGTGAAGACCCAAGGGCATCTCTTGATTGTATATCCTTCCTACGCAACAGTTTCTAGTCCGGTCCAAGGCGAGGGATTGTTCTTGAGTTGGTGTTGGTACAATGGGCGAGATGAACCACTAGTCCGGGTTGCCGCCGCCGATGGGCGTGCCACCGCCCATGGGGATGCAGCCCATGATGAACGCACCGGTCGGCGCGGGTGCCATGCACCAGCCCTACGAGCAGTTCAACCAACTCAACTACTGCATCCACTCCAATCCTTCCCGTGGTACGAAATCCAATCCAGGCCCCCCTCTTAACTCATCTACCCGCTTTTACTTTCTTTTGCTTCCACATGTATAGTTCGATCATGTGCATACATGACGAAGTAGCAGTACTACCTACAGATCTGGCGGTACCGGTGATGGATTTTAACTCTGCACATGGGCGTGCAGTACTGCCAGTGGGGAAGTGCAGCTCAGGTCGCCACTTGGTGTAGTCCACCTCGCCATGCAGTGCGGTCCACCGGCGACAAGAGCCAAAAAGCAGCCCCTTGCATTTGTGTGTGCAGTGCAGGAGTGCACATGAAGAAGCCCAGTGTGGTGCGTTTAGTGTATTTGGACCTCACTATGGTTTCCTGTCGGTAGTTCATTTTGGTCTGCTAATATTTGCACCTCACTATAGTCCACTTCAGAGAGAAGGAGGAACTCCACCACCAGCGCATGTGCCACTCACGAGGTGAAGCCGCCTCCCATTTTGCGGGGTGTGCGTGGGCAGTACAGTGGGCGCGTCAGTGCAGTCCGTCCGGGTAGAGCATGCATGGCTCAATCGCCACATCCCCCGCCGGTTAGCCGCCCCTCTGTCCACCTCCTACGCCGCTGGAGTAGCATAGTCATTTTTCTTCTTCTTCTTCCTTTTTTGGATTTTGGATATGCAGTATAGTCGGATCCCTCAGGCAGTGCGCCACGCGCCCTCGTGCGGTACGCTACTGTCCAATTCATTGTAGCCTAGGCCTTGGGCAGCAAGTGAGCCCCTCCCGTCCACCCGGGCTATGGAGGCGAGCTAGATCTGGCGAGATCCTTTCCTCTATGGTCACCGGCCGTCCAACCTCATGCCCCAACGGCCTCCTGCAAGCACGGCTGGGTTGACGCCACCCCGCCCGCACTACATTTGTAAGAAATTCAGAAATTTTTTAAAGAATGATGAAGTTCATTTGTAAGAAAAAATATGATTTGCTACAGAACCCCATATATTAGGAAAACCTCATGAGGTACACTAATGTAGTCTGGTACACTAACCTCCTCTGCCCGCTACTAGGGGGCATCTCGGCCGCCGCCATTGTGATGTGCTACCCCGACACTACAGAGCAATAGTGGCAACATGGCTCCTCGTTCTGCCTTCTAGAGCAGCGGTGTAGTTGCTGCGGCCATGCAGCTCGGCCTGCGGGCAAATGCAGTTGACTTGCACAGGCCGGTTGCTCTTTGCGAGGAACCAATTTGATACCATTTTTATTTGGGTGATTCAGCGTCTGGAGCTAACTCTTGCTTTTGCATCTTTTCTTCCATAGCGGTTGCAGATGTGTTGGAGCGAGAGGGCTTCTAGAACCTAGCCTGCACCACCTTAAGTCTTTAGTCTTTAGACACTGAAACCAGGTATTAACATTCAGTACACTGATCTCTGAATCCTCTCTAGATTTACCGATGAAATCTTGTGTTAGTGTAGTGTTTTGTAATTCTCTTGGTTTGTGTTGCAATTTTCCCTGTGCAGCTCGGTTGCCTCTCCCCGTGCAGCTCGCTTGCCACCCCCGTGCAGCTCACCTCCGCCGAGCAAACTCTCTTTGGCGAGTCCACATCGCGTCCGCACCACATCGTGCAATTTGAGTGCAGTTTTTGATTATTTTTTTGTAGCAACACATCCATCCAACCCAACAAGTTCAGAGTTTGTGTGTTCAGTGCAGTACCACAGTGCAATGCAGTGCAGTTTCGGTTTTAGAGTCCCGTTGAAGGCCTCGTGGTGCTATCCTCACTTAATTTTTATGTGAATTGTGTGTACAGCCAGTGTACCAGAATTGCAAGGCCGAGTTTGTTATAAAAATTGATGCTTAGATGCGATTCAGTGTAAAATCCTATGTGGTTCACTTGGTAAACAAAAACGTCTCTCGTATGTAAATTTTTGAAGCTCACTTTGTAATGTCATGTGGCTCACCTCTTGATAGTTTTGCGGTCCACTTATGCCTGAGGTGAAGCTCACTTTGTAATCTCATGCGGATCATCTCTTGATAGTGTTGTGATTCACTTACGCCCGATCCGATGTGAAGGTCACTTTGTAATCTCATGCGGCTCAGCTCGCAATAGTGTTGCGGTTCACTTATGCCCGATGTGAAGCACACTCCACTTCATCTGAGAAAATTGACATCCAGCAAAAACATGCAGTGCACTTGCCCGTCTGATGCAATGCAGTTTTCAATCCAAAGCAGTGCGTTTCTCTATACGATGCAGTTCCCTTCATCGATTTGGGTCCGCGAAAAACAGAGTGTCCGCATTTCAGTAAAATCAAAACTGCTCTTAAACCGTAAGGAATTAGCGGAAGTGTTCTACATGAAAAAGTTGTGCCTCGTCGACACATTTCAAAAGGTGTATATTTTGAATCATTTCAGCCAGCGGTTTGTGAAAAATTCATGAAAAACGGCCGCTGCCTCTCGTAGTCAGCCGCACGATTTTCAAATTTAACTAAAAACCATAAGGAATCTCGAAACAATTTCAACATATGAAAGTTGGGACTTGTTCATAGCTTTCCAACGGCGTATCACATGCCTCGTTTCAAGAAACGGTTCAAAAAATGGAGCAAAAATAGTACAAAAATTGCTAAAAATTCAAAAAAACCGAATTCCATGATTTACTAAATTTAAAGCTGCTCTTAAACCGTAACGAATTAGATAAAATAATATATATATATATATATATATAAAAGATGTGCCTCGACGATATCTTTCCAACGGTGTATCATTTGCTTCATTCCGACGAGCGGTTTAGAAAAAAATGCGAAAAACGCTCGCTGCCACTCGTCGCACGCCGCACCATTTTCAAAACTGCTCTTAAACCGCGAAGTATCTTGAAAAGTGTTCAACATGGTGAAATTGCGCCTAATCCGTAGCTTCTCAACGGTATATTACACGTCTCGTTCTGATAAACGGTTAAAAACTAGAGCGAAAAAGGTATCGGAAAAACACTGCATGCAGTTTTTTCCGGCACGAAGTTCACTAGTCTATGTATTGCAGCACCCCTGCTACTGAAAGTGCAGTGCATTTGCGTTAAGTGTGCAGTGCGGAAGTGTTATCAGAATAGTTATTCTGGTAATATTAGCGGAATAGACCGGCTATATATATCAATGCACGAGGTTTTCAGCAAAGATCATCACTAACCATGTTAACAATAACTCTTAGAAATTATATTAACTCATATCAATGGCATAATCAACTAGCGAGCAATAATAAGATATGTCAAATGCTAGCACTTTGTCAAAACAATCATGATATAATATGAAAACAGTGGTATCTCGCTAGCCCTTTCTAAGACCATAAAACATAAATGCAGAGCACCTCTAAAATTTAAGCAACGACTAAGCATTGTAATTCATGGTAGAAAAGATCTAGTCATGATGCATTCAACATTAATTATACACAATGCACGAGGATGACAATAGTGCTCTCAGGTCTGGCGCTTGTTTGAGAAGGTGATGACTCAACATAAAATTAAATAGATAGTTCCTTCGCAGAGGGAAGTAGTGATTTGCAGAGGTGCCAGAGCTCAAAGCTTAAATCAGAGATTTATATAATTTTGGGAGGTGCACCCTTCCTGTCAACATTACGACCAAGAGTTATCAATATCTTCCATGCTAAACACATTAGCGGTGGTTCCCAAGCGGTAAAATTAAAGGTTTACTCCCCCTCCACCAACAAACACACTCCACGGCTAGCCGAATCCACGGGTACCGTCCATACCAACAACAGTCCTGGGGAGTTTTGTTTAATTGTTTGTAATTTTTGATTTCGGGACTAGGCATCCCTATTACCGCCCCTCTCATGCAAGGACGAGTGAATAAACACTCATCATGAGAATAACCCACTTACTATGGAAGATACTGACCACCACCTGTCGCTCCATGAGTGGTCCAGGCACACAAAAAAATGTTCATTTGAAATTTAGAGGAGGCACATGCAAATTTACTTGGAACGACAGGGTAATACCGCATATAGGTAGATATGGTGGCATCATCAGGAATAACTTGGGTTCAAGGTTTTTGATGCACAAGAAGTATTCCCGCTTAGTATAGGCGTAGGCTAGCAAATATGCTGAGAAGCAGCCAGCTAGAGAGCGAAAACGGTCATGAACATGTGTTATGCATAATGAACATTGAATACTAGCATGAGTAGGATATGAACACCATGAACATAAATATCGTAGAGGCTATGTTGGTTTTGATTCAACTACATGCATGAACATGTGCCAAGTCAAGCCACTTGAAACGTTCAGAGGAGGATACCATATCATCATACTACATCACAATCATTTTAATGCATGTTGACACGTACGATCAATCATTATCCACTCCTAGCTACTTAAGCATAACATGAGAAACTATAATCTCTAATCGTCATTGCAAACATGTTTGATCATAATGTGCTGAATCATGGATACTAGGTTAAACATATTTACAAAAACAAGAACAAGTTGAGTTCATACCTGCTTCTCTCTGCCACAACCACTTCATCAAATATCGTCATTATTGCCTTTCACTTGCATGACCCAATGATATGAAAATAATAATAGTGCAAGAGTGCTGTGTTCTAAGCTGTAATCTGCAACATTTTATTCAAAGGAGAAGACAAAATAATATGGGCTCTTTGTTAGATCAACAATAATGCATATGAGATCCACTCAACATTTTCATCGTGGTCTTCTCCTTGGTACGACTCAATAAAAAGAAAATAATTTCAAAGAAACACACTGCAATATTTTTGGAGTTTTTAGTTTTTCTTGAAGAAAACAAATTAAAGAAGCAAAAGCAAAAATGAGAAAAACTATTTACATGGGAAAACCCTCAACAAGCAAAAGAAGAATCGAGAATTTTTTTTGGGTTTTCTTTTAATACTACAACTAAATTAACTAGAAAGAAAAATCGATAAGAAACAAGAAATATTTTTGGATTTTCTCAAGGTTTTTTAAACACACAAGAAGAAAGCGAGAAAATAAATCTAGCATGGATAATACAATGAAAAAGTATGGACAACAACAACTAGAATGAAATGTGTGAACATGAATGTAATGTCGGTGGAAATACGTACTCCTCAAGCTTAGGCTTTTGGCCTAGCTTGGTAATCACCATCTGTAGTAGCCGTTCGGATCCATGTAGTAGTTCTGTGGGGGCGGCACCTGGGCATCCCAGTCCTGAGGCTCCTGCTCTACCGCCGCCTGGTCATTCTGGTAGGCAACGATGTCCTCAGACATGACCCCATATTCACCCCTAGAAATAGAATCAAACAAAGCAGGTGCAGAAAACGGGATAACATCACGGGTTTCCACACTAAAAACCAGGTTGTAAAGAATGTCATGAAATGAATCAACGGCATTAATAAACAGTGGTACTATGATGCGGCTTGAACTACGTCGGTATTTCCCCAAAGAGGAAGGGATGATGCAGCACAACTACGGTAGGTATTTCCCTCAATGATAAGACCAAGGTTATCGAACCAGTAGGAGAACCAAGCAACCCTATGTAAACGGTACCTTCACACAAAGAACATATACTTGCAAACCGACGTGTTAAAGGGGTTGTCAATCCCTTTCGGGTAACGACGCTAGAGATTGGCACGTGGACGGGAGAAAGTTTGTAATAGATTGATAAATGCAAATAACGACAAATAAAATTTGGTGAGGTATTTTTGGGTTTTTGGTAATATAGATCTGAAAATAAAAGATGCAAATAAATAAAAATGGAAAATAGCAATATAGGTCTAAAAATATATGATGAGAAAATATACCCAGGGCCGTAGATTTCTTTAGTGGCTTCTCTCGAGAAAAATAGCATACGGCGGGTAAACAAATTACTGTTGGGTAATTGATAGAATTTCAAATAGTTGTGATGATATCCAGTCAATGATCATTATATAGGCATCACGTCCAAGATTAGTAGATCGACTCCTGCCTGCATCTACTACTATTACTCCACACACCGACCGCTATCCAACATGCATCTAGTGTATTAAGTTCATGGAAAAATGGAGTAATGCAATAAGAATGATGACATGATGTAAACAAGATCTATTCATGTAGGAATATACCCCATCTTAATATCCTTAATAGCAACGATACATACGTGTCATTTCCCCTTCTATCACTGGGATTGAGCACCGTAAGATCGAACCCATGACAAAGCATCTCTTCCCATTGCAAGATAAATCGATCAAGTTGGCGAAACAAAACCCAAATATCGGAGAAGAAATACGAGGCTATAATCAATCATGCATATAAGAGATTAAAAGAAGACTCAAATAACTTTCATGGATAAAAACAGAGATCTGATCATAAATTCAAAGTTCATCGGATCCCAACAAACACACCGCAAAAAGAGTTACATCAAATAGATCTCCAAGAGACCATTGTATTAAGAATCAAAAGAGAAAGAGGAAGACATCTAGCTACTAACTACGGTCCTGAAGGTCTACAATGAACTACTCACGCATCATCAGAGAGGCACAAATGAGGATGATGAACCCCTCCGTGATGGTGTCTAGATTGGATCTATGGTTTCAGGAACTTGCGGCGTGTCACGCCCAATATGCGACCCTATCCTAAAGGAACTCGAAGGTCCCACCAATGATAGAAGCGCATATTGGAGACGCTTTTGCAAGGTGGATATCATTACATCATACCATTACATAATAGTTGGGGATACATACAAGAGACATACAATGCCACACGAATACAACAATATCATACATGAGAGCAACATCCGACTACAGATGAAACACAAACAGAAACTCAAACGACATCCACCCTGCTAGCCCAGGCTGCCGACTTGGAACCAATCCCCTGAACGACGAAGAAGCAGAAGAAGAAATCCAAAACAAGCAAGCATCACTCTCACGTGATCATCACATTACCTGTACCTACAACTGTTGTTGTAGTAAACTGTGAGCCACGAGGACTCAGCAATCCCATTACCATGGGTATCAAGACTAGCAAAGCTTAATGGGTAAGGAAGGATAGTGGTGAGGTTGCAACAGCGAGTAAGCATGATATGGTGGCTACCTTATGAATACAAGAATAAGATGAGAAGCTACACAAACGGTCGCAAACTAGTAATGATCAAGAAGTGATCCTGAACTACTTACGTTCAAACATAACCCAAACCGTGTTCTCTTCTTGACCCACTCAAAAAAGAGACCATCACGGTGACGCACGCGGTTGGGTATTTTAATTCGAATATGGTGTCAAGTCTTCTACAACCGGATATTAACAAATTCCCATCTGCCACATAACCGCATGCATGACTTTCGAAAGTTTAAACCCTGCAGGGGTGTCCCAACTTAGCCCATTATAAGCTCTCACAACCAACGAAGGATATTCCTTCTCCCGGGAAGCCCCGACCAGCCTCGGAATCCTGGTTACAAGACATTTTGACAATGGTAAAACAAGACCAGCAAGACCTCCCGGTGTGCCGAAAAATCCCGATAGGAGCCACACGTATCTCGTTCTCAGGGCACAATGGATTGTCCAAACTTCCGGTAGGCCAAATCCAGAGTTGCCCCTGGCGGTCACCGGTGGTTGACAGTTTGGACCAACACCCAGAGGAGCACTGGCCCGGGGGTTGATTAAAAATACTAGGGGTCCGGAGAAAATCCCCTATTTAAGTTTTAGTTGTTATTAGGCAAATGGTAAAACCAATGTTGGGCCTTGCTGGAGGAGTTTTATTCAAAGCGAACTATTAAGGGGTTCCCATACACCCGACCACGTAAGGAACGCAAAATCAAGGAACATAACACCGGTATGACAGAAACTAAGGCGGCAAGAGTGGAACAAAACACCATGCATAAGGCCAAGCCTTCCACCCTTTACCAAGTATATAGATGCATTAATTAAATCAGAGATATTGTGGTATCCCAAAATATCAAGTTCCAACATGGAGCAATCTTCAACTTCACCTACAACTAACAATGCTATAAGAGGGGCTGAGCAAAAGCGGTAACATAGCCAAACAACAGTTTGCTAGGAAGGGTGAAAAAGGTTAGAGGCTGACATGGCAATTTGGGAGGCTTGATAAACAAGTGATAGGTAGTGCAGCATAGCGATAGATCGAAGCAACTAGCATAGCAATGATAGTAGGGAGATCCAGGGTAATGGTCATCTTGCCTGAAATCCCGCTAGGAAGAAGAACGAGTCCATGAAGAAGACGAACGGGTGAATACGAACCAAGCATAGTCGAACGAATCCTCACGATCGCAACGAAACAGGAACTATCAAGAAGAAGCACAACTGGAAAGAAGCAAACAACATGGTAAACACACAACACATAAACATGACATGATGCACAACCAAGCATGTTGCATGACAAGGCTATATGATGCTACTCATGGCAAGAGATGAAGCATACAAGAATAACACATCAAAGCAAGTTTAAATGAGTCCGGAAACAACATATAACAAATCTGATAAGTCCTCATATGCAAATTTTGAAATTGGTCCAGATCTGAATAAACCTTATGTTCAAGTTGTTAAACAGCAATTTAAAATGCACCATGATGATCTACACAAAATTCTAGTCAAGTTACATATAAAGTTCATTTAATTTGGAGCTACGGCCTAAAAGATATGAGCAAAACAAGTTAAACATGGCATTGATGCAAAATGCATTCAACCATCAAGAAAACACACTCACAACAAGTTTCAACATGATAATATGAAACTACATGCACTTCTAAGCAAGTTTCATATAGAGCATCTTCAAAACGGAGCAACAGTGCAACACATACACTCCAAACAAATTATAACAACAATCTGCCCAAAACAGTAAGTAGGCACTTTGCAATCATAAAAAAAACATGCTACAGGAAACATATGAGCACCAACTTGACATTAACTTCATGTACAGATAACATACTTCAAATATAATTAAGGTTCAGGTTCATAGGCATCAAGATTAAACCAATATGATCAATGCGAAATGCAACTTTATAACACAGGGACATATACATGAGCAGAGTTAATATGATGGCAACTTGAAAGCAAGAAAGAGGGAAGCTACAGCAAGTAAACATAGTGACCAAGGGCATGGCATCAAATTAAATATAACAAAGAGCAAATAACATCAAGACATCATATACATATATCTCATGTATTAGTAGGAACCAACAAGACAAGATTGAATGTTGAAATAGTTTTAGCAAGTGTAAAATAGCAACATTATGATAGCATGTTTGCAAGCATAAAACAGAGGCATATTATATCCAAAATTAGAAAACATGGCATATGAACAAAGTACTCATAGCATACTTCAAATCATGTAATTGGAGCATCTCCAGAAGAGGCATGTATCACTCAATAACAAGCTCACAACAAGACATCATGAAATTAATAGAAATCTGGAATAACATGTAGGCATGTTCATGGCAATGAAAACATATGCTATAGAACATATATAGGGCATTCAAAGGCATGAAAAGATATATCATAACATGGGCAACAATACATGTCAACTAAGAATCTCCATATTATGTATGGATTAATTTGTAGCATCAAGCAAACATGGCATCATGATGTGACAGAAACAGACTTGACAGAAAGTTAACAGCAAGTAGCCCTCTTCACAAGCTTGATGCACTCACTACAGGGCATATAAAAAATACATGGATAGATCCACTAAAAAGATGGCATAATTATGCTCCTAAAACATGTATACATCATGCTCATAGGATGCACACACAAAATGCAACAAAAATGACAAATAAGCAAGTTATAGCAAATTTCAGCAGTTAACAGCAACATGCACTTTTGCAACAGGGATTAAGATGTCAAGATGCACCCTAACATGAATGAAAAGCAAACCAACGTGTAGAGAATGCAGAGCAGAAGATGTGCATATCAATATCATCACCATAGCATCAACATGTACAAAGTTATAGCACTCACAATATGCATACATGATGTTAGCAATCAACAGATTCCAGCAGTTTATATCACATAGCTGTTTTGCAACAAAGATTAAGGCATCAATATTAAAAATAACATGCATAAAAAGTAGACCACCACGTAGAGCATCAAGAGATGAACATTTTGACATATCATACACACAAAACGGAGCAACATGCACAATGTTATGACACGACAAACATGAGCACATGACGTTAAAATCCTGGGGACTTGGTCCTTTTGAGCTGAGCGCAGAATAACTATAAGGTGCTCGGGCGGGATTTAGGCAGCTCACCACTGGGCTTCGGCCCATGTTGGAGAGGCGGTTGGGCCAAGGCAGGAGCATGCTGGGCCGCGGGGAACTAGGCCCTGGGTGGGTCGCGAGGAGGCCCACGCGGGAGATCTGAGGCTGGGCCCAGCATGGGGTCGTCTTCGTCCTCACTCCCCGCCCGACACAGAGGATGCAGGGGATGGCGGCGGTGGTTGTCTGGGCCGGCAAGGTCGCCGAGGCAATGAGGAAAGGCGGATCCGCCAGATCCGGGCAGGGTGAATCCATTCTCGGCGGTGGACGGCGGCGAGCGCCGGTAGAAGGAGGCGAGGCGACGCGGGATCCGCGGCGGGGCGGAGCTCAGGCGGCAGGTGAGGTGGCGCGGGGGAGGGGCTGAGCTAGGGCGGCGCAGAGCTTGACGGGAGGAGTCGCCGGCGAGGTGCAGAAGACGGCGACGAGGTCGGGGTTGCCGGAGGGGCGCTGACAGCGGGGTTCGGCGACGAGGAGAGGCGGCTGGAGCGGGAGATGGGGTCGGGCGCGGAGTTGCGAGGAGCGGGCTCGCGCGGGCGTGCGCGGGATGCGGCGGGAGTGTCTTCGGGCCCGGGCGGGCCCCAGATGGGCTCGGTGGGCCGGCGACGGTGGGAGGAGCTGGCTGGGGCGACGTGGCGCTCTGCCATTGGCTGGAGGCGACGGCTGGCCAATCAAGGGGTGCCAACTGGCGGAGGGAGGCTGGGGCGCGCCGGATCTGGAGGGGGAGCCGGCGGCGCAGCCCTCGAGGTGGGAGGAGGCGGTGAAAACGAGGAGGAGAGGGGTAGGCTGCCAAAAATGGAAGGGGAAGGTGTATATAAAGTGTAGGGGCTAGGGTTTGAGGGTTTTGGAGGGGTTTTCGGGCATCGGATCTTGATCCGACGGTCCAGGTGGAGGGGTTTTAGGTGAGTAGCTTGTGGGCTGTGTAGATGGGCTAGGCTGAGATGAGAGGGAAGGAGTGCAGCCCGACAACGGTTTCGGAGACCGAAACGTCCAACGAAGGTACCAACAACGGTACCGCTATATGTTTAACGGTTGGGCTATCAAATGGACTTCGAATGCGATGAAACTTGGCAGGCGGTCTACCTACTCTATAATAAGACCGCACGACAACTTCCACCCCATTCCGAGAACATTTTTATGCAACTTATAAAATAATATTTTGGAGGTGCCACGGGCGAGTGTGGTTGGGCTCAGAACAGATAACAGAGAGAACTGGGAGGACCCGAACGGATGCTAGTTTTGGAAAACATGCAGATGAAATGCATATGATGACATGGCAACGTGTAACACGCATGCGAATGACATGGCAACGACGGTGAATAACTTTAAGACACCTGGCGCATCGGATTCGGGGCGTTACAACTCTCCTCCACTAACAAGAGATGTCGTCCCGAGATCTTAGGAACGAGATGGAAGAGAAAGAGGAAGAGGTGAAGCAATAGCTCAAAGAGGGAAGATGAAGAAGGTCGAGGGCACTCGATAGAGAAGAGGAACGATGAATAAGACGAGAATGAAAAGCTCAAGAAACAAGATAGACTCTGAAACCACTCCGGTTAGAACAAGGTAGAAAAGGAATAAGAATGAAAGAATTTCGGCAGTACTCCGGCTGAAAATGGAAGGAATGGAGACACGAACTTCACAAGATGGAATGACACTTGACAAGATGAACAACACAATGCCTCCAGAAGAATTGAAATATTGGAATGCAAAGAACGGATAAGAGAACAACAATTCCACCATGAAAGAATTCGAAAAAGACTGATGAAAGAGAATGAATCACCGGGAAGAATTAGAAGAACAAATATGCTCGAGGTGATTTAGATGCAAAAGAACAAAGAGATAATGAGCTGATTAAAGAATACTTGACAGATGCGCCGAGATAATTGGATAATGATAACTGGGATGTGAGGACAAATAATTCTTCTGGAATGATGGCCTCCGGTGAAAAGAAAACGGAAAAGAACTCCTGACATACTCCGGATGGGTGAGAAAAGAATACCTGACAAATGGAATAATTCGAGAGGATAACATGAAGCTAGAGCCACGAATCTTCGAGAGAACATGCAAGATTTAAGAGAAAACTCTTCTTCGGTCTTCAAATGACGACGGGAAACACCACAAAAAAATAACTGAGATTCTCTGGGAGAATGAAAAGAGGAAAGGTTGAATCAGCAATGAAAATAATTTGAAAGCAATCTTGGAGAAGGCATGTGACTGATGGAATTCTCACATCACACTTTGGAAAGAATTTAAAAATAACTCCGGAATAATTAGAAGAGTCAGGTAAGATCCTGGGAAAAGACCTATGGGTTAGGGCCCACTAAAGAGAAAACACCGTTGAAAAGGATTATGGAATAGATGACGCACCGGAACGACTGAAGGACTTGAATGAGGCGACAATCTCGAATGAATTGGAACACAGATAAATCTCCTGAGCTGTCTTCTGAACTCCAGAATAATTAAATGCCGAGAGGCGAACGAGCAAGAAGAAAACATTTCAGCCGAGGGAAATAATATGATCAACACCGAATACTTGAATTGAGTCCACCAGAAAAGAAAAACAAGACGAACAATGATGAACTAGAGGAGAATTCGCCGGTTGAAATGATTGAGGAAAGACTGAAGCGGCTCGACACAAATGAAATTGATGCTCGAATAGACACTCGACTCCAGGAAGAAAAGGGGTGGGAGGGCGGGAAAAAACAAAGGAAACTTGGAAGGGGGAATCGACGAATAACTTGAAGAGAAAAACACCAGTCGAAATAATTGAGGAAGGAATGCAAAGGCTTCGCACGAGTAGGATGGATACTCGATTATGGACTATGGCTTTGAGAAGAAAAAGGGTGGACGGGTGGCAAAAAGAAGACAACTAAGGATGACATTGCAAACGAACTGAGGATTGATCTTGCAAAAGACCAAGAGAGTCGAGTCAACTTGACGAGAAATGCACCGGATGAAAAGAGCTGAGAACCAACGAACGAAAAACTAACCGCGTGATTCCTCACTAGAGCGACGAAGGGCTGAGGAGTAGAAAGAATTCCTACTCTCTGATATAACTAGACTCAGAAATAGTTTTCTTCTAGACTCGACAACGGCCAAACTACGAACAATCAAGGGGGCTCCTATGGTCGGTCGAGGCTCTGATACCAACTTGTCACGCCCAATATGCGACCCTATCCTAAAGGAACTTGAAGGTCCCACCAAGGATAGAAGCGCATATTGGAGACGCTTTTGCAAGGTGGATATCATTACATCATACCATTACATAATAGTTGGGGATACATACAAGAGGCATACAATGCCACACGAATACAACAATGTCATACATGAGAGCAACATCCGACTGCGGATGAAACACAAACAGAAACTCAAACGACATCCACTCCGCTAGCCCACGCTACCGACCTGGAACCTATCCCCTGAATGAAGAAGAAGCAGAATAAGAACTCCAAAACAAGAAAGCAACACTCTCACGTCATGATCATCGCATTACCTGTACCTGCAACTGTTATTGTAGTAAACTATGAGCCACGAGGACTCAGCAATCCCATTACCATGGGTATCAAGACTAGCAAAGCTTAATGGGCAAGGAAGGATAGTGGTGAGGTTGCAGCAGCAACTAAGCATGATATGGTGGCTACCTTACGAATACAAGAATAAGATGAGAAGCTACGCAAACGGTCGCAAACTAGTAATGATCAAGAAGTGATCCTGAACTACTTACGTTCAAAAATAACCCAATCCGTGTTCTCTTCTTGACCCACTCAAAAAAGAGACCATCACGGTGACACATGCGGTTGGGTATTTTAATTCGAATCTGGTGTCAAGTCTTCTACAACCGGATATTAACAAATTCCCATCTTCCACATAACCGCGGGCACGGCTTTCGAAAGTTTAAACCCTGCAGTGGTGTCCCAACTTAGCCCATTATAAGCTCTCATGACCAACGGAGGATATTCCTTCTCCTGGGAAGACCCGATCAGCCTCGGAATCCCGGTTACAAGACATTTTGACAATGGTAAAACAAGACCAGCAAGACCTCTCGGTGTGCCGAAAAATCCCGATAGGAGCCGCACGTATCTCGTTCTCAGGGCACAACGGATTGTCCAAACTTCCGGTAGGCCAAATCCAGAGTTGCCCCTGGCGGTCACCGGCGGTTGACAGTTTGGACCAACACTCAGAGGAGCACTGGCCCGGGGGTTGATTAAAAATACTAGGGGTCCGGAGAAAATCCCCTATTTAAGTTTTAGTTGTTATTAGGCAAATGGTAAAACCAATGTTGGGCCTTGCTGGAGGAGTTTTATTCAAAGCGAACTGTCAAGGGGTTCCCATACACCCGGCCGCGTAAGGAACGAAAAATCAAGGAACATAACACCGGTATGACGGAAACTAAGGCGGCAAGAGTGGAACAAAACACCAGGCATAAGGCCGAGCCTTCCACCCTTTACCAAGTATATAGATGCATTAATTAAATCAGAGATATTGTGATGTCCCAAAATATCAAGTTCGAACATGGAGCAATCTTCAACTTCACCTGCAACTAACAATGCTATAAGAGGGGCTGAGCAAAAGCGGTAACATAGCCAAACAACGGTTTGCTAGGAAGGGTGAAAAAGATTAGAGGCTGACATGGCAATTTGGGAGGCTTGATAAACAAGTGATAGGTAGCGCAGCATAGCGATAGATCGAAGCAACTAGCATAGCAATGATAGTAGTGAGATCCAGGGTAACAGTCATCTTGCCTGAAATCCTGCTAGGAAGAAGAATGAGTCCATGAAGAAGATGAGCGGGCGAAGAAGAACCAAGCATAGTCGAACGAATCCTCACGATCGCAACGAAACAGGAACTGTCGAGAAGAAGCACAACCGGAAAGAAGCAAACAACATGGTAAACACACAACACATAAACATGACATGATGCACAACCAAGCATGTTGCATGACAATGCTATATGATGCTACTCATGGAAAGAGATAAAGCATACAAGAATAACACATCAAAGCAAGTTTAAATGAGGCCGGAAACAACATATAACAAATCCGGTAAGTCCTCATATGCAAATTTTGAAATTGGTCCAGATCTGAATAAACCTTATGTTCAAGTTGTTAAATAGCAAGTTAAAATGCACCATGATGATCTGCGCAAAATTCTAGTCAAGTTACATATAAAGTTCATTTAATTCGGAGCTACGGCCTAGAAAATATGAGCAAAACAAGTTAAACATGGCATTGATGCAAAATGCATTCAAACATCAAGCAAACACACTCACAACACGGACTCAACATGATAATATGAAACTACATGCACTTCTAAGCAAGTTTCATATAGAGCATGCTCAAAACGGAGCAACGGTGCAACACATACACTCCAAACAAATTAAAACAACAATCTGCCCAAAATAGTAAGTAGGCACTTTGCAATCATCAAAAAAACATGCTACAGGAAACATATGAGCACCAACTTGACATTAACTTCATGTACGAATAACATACTTCAAATATAATTAAGGTTCAGGTTCATAGGCATCAAGATTAAACCAATATGATCAATGCAAAATGCAACTTTATAACAACGGGACATATACATGAGCAGAGTTAATATGATGGCAAATTGAGAGCAAGAAAGAGAAAAGCTACATTAAGTAAACATAGCAACCAAGGTCATGGCATCAACGTACATATAACAAAGAGCAGATAACATCAAGACATCATATACATATATCTCATGGATTAGTAGGAACCAACAAGAGAAGATTGAATGTTGAAACAGTTTCAGCAAGTGTAAAACATCAACATTATGATAGCATGTTTGTAAGCATGAAACAGAGGCATATGATATCCAAAATTAGCAAACATGGCATATGAACAAATTAATCATAGCATACTTCAAATCATGTAATTGGAGCATCTCCAGAAGAGGCATGTATCACTCAATAACAAGCTCACAACAAGGCATCATGAAGTTAACTGAAATCTGGAACAATATGTAGGCATGTTCATGGCAATAAAAACATATGCTACAAAACATATATAGGGCATTCAAAGGCATGAAATGATAGATCATAACATGGGCAACAAAACATGTCCACTAATAATCTCCATATTATGCATGGATTAATTGGTAGCATCAAGCAAACATGGCATCATGATGTAACAGAAACAGACTTGACAGAAAGTTAACAGAAAGTAGCCCTCTTCACAAGCTTGATTCCCTCACTACAGGGCATATAAAAATACATCGATGGAGCACTGTAAATATGGCATAATTATGCTCCTAAAACATGTATACATCATGCTCATAGGATGCACACACAAAATGCAACAAAAATGACAAATCAGCAAGTTACAACAGTTTTCAGTATTTAACAGCAACATGCACTTTTGCAACAGGGATTAAGATGTCAAGATGCACCCTAACATGAATGTAAAGCACACCAACATGTAGAGAATAAAGAGCAGAACATGTGCATATCAAGATCATCACCATAGCATCAACAGGTACAAAGTTATAACACTCACAATATGCATACATGATGTTAACAATCAGCAGATTCAGCAGTTTATATCACATAGCAGTTTTGCAACAAATATTAAGGCATCAATATTAACAGGAACATGCATGCAAACTAGACCACCACGTAGAGCATCAAGAGATAAAGATTTTCACATAACATACACACAAAACGGAGCAACACGCACAATGTTATGACACGACAAACATGAGCACATGACGTTAAAATCCTGGGGACAGTCCTTTTGAACTGAGCGCGGAATAACTATAAGGTGCTCGGGTGGGATTTAGGCAGCTTATCACTGGGCTTCGGCCCATGTTGGAGAGGCGGTTGGGCCAAGGCAGGAGCAGGCTGGGCCGCGGGGAACTGGCCCCCGGGTGGGTCGCGGGGAGGCCCACGCGGGAGAGCTAAGGCCGGGCCTAGCGCGGGGTCGTTGATGTTCTTGCTCCCCGCCCGACACAAAGGATGCAGGGGACGGCGGCGGTGGTTGCCCGGGCCGACGAGTTCCTCAGGGCGACGAGGAGAGGCGGATCCGCCAGATCCGGGCGGGGCGGATCCATTTCCGGCAGTGGACGGCGGCGAGCGCCAACAGGAGGAGGCGAGGCAAGGTGGGATCCGCGGCGGGGCGGAGCTCAGGCGGCAGGCGAGGTGGCGTGGAGGCGGGGCTGAGCTCGGGAGGCGTGGAGCTTGAGGGGAGGAGTCGCCGGCGAGGTGCAGAAGATGGCGGCGAGGTCGGGGTTGCCGGAGGGGCGCTGACGGCGGAGTTCGGCGATGAGGAGAGGCGGCGCGGAGCGGGAGACGGGGTTGGGCACGGAGCTGCGAGGAGTGGGCTCGCGCGGGCGTGCGCGGGCTGCGGTGGCGTATTCGGGCCGGGCGGGCCCCAGATGGGCTCGGCGGGCCGACGGTGGTGGGAGGAGCTGGCTGGGGCGACGTGGCGCTCTGCCATTGGCTGGAGGCGACGGCTGTCCAATCAGGGGGCGCCAAGTGGCAAAGGGAGGCTGGGGCGCGCCAGATCTGGAGGGGGAGGCGGCGGCGCGGCCCTCGAGGTGGGAGGAGGCAGTGAAAACAAGGAGGAGAGGGGTAGGCTGCCAAAAATGGAAGGGGAAGGTGTATATAAAGGGTAGGGGCTAGGGTTTGAGGGTTTTGGAGGGTTTTCGGGTATCAGATCTCGATCCGACGGTCCGGGCGGAGGGGTTTTAGGTGAGTAGCTTGTGGGCTGTGTAGATGGGCTAGGCTGAGATGAGAGGGAAGGAGTGCAGCCCGACAACGGTTCTGGAGACCGAAACGTCCGACAAAGGTACCGGCAACGGTACTGCTATATGTTTAACGGTTGGGCTATCAAACGGACTTCGAATGCAACGAAACTTGGCAGGTGGTCTACCTACTCTATAATAAGACCGCACGACAACTTTCACCCCATTCCGAGAACATTTTTATGCAACTTATAAAATAATATTTCGGAGGTGCCGCGGGCGCGTGCGAGTGTGGTTGGGCTCAAAACGGATAACAGAGAGAACTGTGAGGACCCGAACAGATGCTAGTTTTGGAAAACATGCAGATGAAATGCATATGATGACATGGCAAAGTGCAACACGCACGCGAATGACATGGCAACGACGGCGAATAACTTCAATACACTTGGCGCATCGGATTCGGGGCTTTACACGGTGGCTGGAATTGTGTTTCGTCGACTCCCCTAGGATTTTTGGATTTTTGGGGTATTTATAGAGCAAAGAGGCGGTGCGGGAGGCCCCCAAGCGCGCCCAGGTGGGTTGTGCTCCCCTCGGATCCCCCCTCTGTTACTTCCTTGGCCCATCGTGTGTCTTCTGGTCCAAAAATATCTCAAAAAAGTTTCACTGCGTTTGTACTTTGTCTGGTATTGATTTTCTGCGAAGTAAAAAACAAGCAAAAAACAACAACTGACATTGGGGACTATGTCAATAGGTTAGTCCCAAAAAATGATACAAAGTTGCTATAAAATGATTCTAAAACATCCAAGATTGATAATATAACAACATGGAACAATAAAAAATTATAGACACGTTGGAGACATATCAGCACCCCGAAGCTAAATTCCTGCTCGTCCTCGAGTAGGTAAATGATAAAAACAGAATTTTTGATGTGGAATGCTGCCTAACATGTTCATCACATAATATTTTCTTTTGTAGCATGGACATTTGGACCTTTATATGATTCAAAGCAATAGTCTAGTTTTGACATGAATATTTCAATACTCAAGCATATCAACAAGCAACTATGTCCTTTCAAAATATCAACGCTAAAGCAAGTTATCCCTAGCCCATTATGCTCAATCATTGATCCATTCATGAAACACACTTGCATATTAGCTACACCCAATGCTCAAGTACGATCATAGTGCCCCTTAGTTGGTGCTTTATAAGAGAAGATGGAGACTCAAATAAAAATAAAAATTGCATAAAGGAAATAGAAAGGCCCTTCGCAGAGGGAAGTAGGGATTTGTAGAGGTGCCATAGCTCAAAGCGAAAAAGATAGAGATAAAACATTTTGGGTGGCGTGCCTTTTCTGTAAACAAAAACGACCGAGTAATTCCCAACACTTTCATTCTAGATAGATCATAGGTGGCCTCCAAACAGAAAATAAAGTTCATTCTGTTTCCACCATACTTTCACATTCCATGGCTAACCGAATCCACGGGTGCCGTCCATACCAACACTTTCCAAGGAATTTATTATTTGACAACATAAAGTAAACTCATTTTTCATTTTGGGAATGGGCATCCCTAATACCTTTGCTGTACTCTCATGCAATGACAAGGTTGATAGAAAGTCCACTTCGGGTACATGTCAATTTCTAGGTAGATCCCTTGTGTCTTGGTCCTCCAAGAAACAAAACTCGGGATCCTTATCCACCGCCGAAGCAGAATACATTGCCGCCAAATCATGTTGTGCTTAGTTACTTTGGATGACCCAAACTCTTAAGGATTATGGGATACACGTGAAACATGTTCCATTGCTTTGTGATAATGAGAGTGCTATTAAGATTTCTCATAATCCCGTGCAACATTCTCGAACTAAGCATATTGAAGTTCGTCATCATTTGATTCGAGATCATGTTGCTAAAGGAGACATCAATCTTAATCATGTTCGTATCGATAAGCTATTGGCGGATATATTCACCAAACCACTTGATGAGAAAGTATTTTGCTTGAGAGGTAAATTGAACATCATCGATTCCTCAAACTTGGAGTAGAAACTCTATTTGGATACATGTAAGGCATGAGTCTTCTATGACTAATTGTTGATATTTCTCTTATGATGATGATCATATGTCTTGGATCTATATTGGTACCTTCGCATGCTATCTAACCCTTATAGGTACTTGGATGAGCCCAAATCTAAGAGATTGCAATTCACTCACATTTTGAGCAATCTCTACATCACCAAGTTCCTACTATATGGTTGTTGAATACAAGGAAGCATGAACCCACTCAACATATCCTTTGACAATTTCTATATATCAAATTTCATTGGTATCAAGTCTCATGATTTTCATTTTGGATACACAAGTGCTCTTCCTTGCAAGACTGACCCATGTAGGAAGATGAACTCAAATTACTAGTGGTGCTCCCAACTCTTGATGAGATACATCAACCTTGAGCATCCAACACAAGTTCGACTACATGATCAAAATCAACACCACCCAAGGTATGTCATTCCATCTTAGAGAAGCTTTACTCTAAGTCATGAGTCAAAGAAACTCAACGATATGTGAATACATCAAAATGCTTAAACCAAAAATGGTAACCCCATTTTGAGTTTAAACGGTGAGTATGACCTATGATCAAGTGATCTCACTTGACTCCTAAGTAAATATACTCTACCATAGGTGACTTTGTTGCCGACCCCTTCTAGATGAAGTTCTCTAGTGTTTATTTGTTCACTAGCTTTGTGTTCTGCATATGTTTCTTGCTATCTTGTCCCCCCTATCAAAAAAAACTTCATCTGGATCTCTTTTCTTATGTTTGTTTTTCTCTATAACTTTTTCAACTAGTTCATTGCAAATCTTTTAGTTAATTCATTGCAAATCCTTGTGAGTTTTAATTTGCCTAGAGAGTTGAGTTGACAAAATCTTTACTCTGCATTGAACTCGGACTCACCGATCCAAGTCTATCGTCTAGACTGAACTACAAGAATATCCTGTAGATAGTTCATTGGTACAACCGACGGGGACTAACCCGGTCTGATCGATATGCATCATCCATGACACTGCCAACTCGGTGTCACCGATGTAAACAAGTCGGCGTTACCGATTTCACTACTGAGATTTTTTTTGCCATTGCATACTTCATTTCTTCTCCAGCTCCACTCGATGATTCTTATCCTCTACCCGCATCTCAAGCTACACACTGCTTTGTAGTATCTCTCCAGGGCCAAACCTACTTGACTCAAAGTCTTGAAGAAATCCTTCTTGGAAATTGATGCCAAAGGGGGGGGGGAGAGAGAACATCAAAGCTTAATCAAAGCTTAGTAAAAGCTTATCAGAGAGAGAGCATTGAAGCCTCTTCTAAGAAGATGCACACTTACAAAGAGGAGAGAAGTCACATGTCTTTTTGAGGGGAAAGACAGGTCAATATTTGGTTGATATTAGCTATTGCAAACATTTGTGTTGCTTTGCACCATTTCCTGCTCTGGTTTTTCTTGCTCTGATTTTCTCTTACCCTACCTTCTCCCATTATCCAATATCAGATTTAGGGGAGAAAGAGTCCATTTCTAGGGAAGAAAATCTGTTGGAATTCATTGCATATCTTTAAATCTTTGGGGACATGTCTATATACAAATGAAGTACCAAGTACTCACCCATTACATGTCATCCCAGTCTTGGTACTCTTGTGGTTTCTCTGAAATTGCTTTAATTAGAGTGTTCTTGTGTCATCTAACCCTGTTTTCCCAAGTTCACCTATTCCAAAGCCAGCTCAAGACCACAAGGTAAGTATATGCATCACACTTATGTGCATGATGATCTCTTGCTGATGTACATATTGTTTGCAAGAAGGATTCATGAACATGAAGGTACACTTCCTTTCTATCTACATCATTTGCTCTGATGCATATAGCCAAGATACATGTAACTCATTGCTTGCTCTATCATGCTTATGCATTCACATGTTCTTATACTCTATCTTCATATGATTGCATACATGTAGGGGGAACTGATGCCTACTTGAACTACGTCGGTATTTCCCCAAAGAGGAAGGGATGATGCAGCATAGGGATGGTAGGTATTTCCCTCAGTGATGAGACCAAGGTTATCGAACTAGTAGGAGAACCACACAAGACAACTTAAACAACCCCTGCACACAAATAACAAATACTCGCTACCCGACGTGTTAAAGGGGTTGTCAATCCCTTTTGGGTAACGGTGCTTGAAATTGGCGCAAAGACGTGATAAAGTTGTAATAGATAGGATAAATAGAGTGCAAATAAAATAAAGTGCAGCAAGGTATTTTTTATTTTTGGTTTAATAGATCTGAAAATAAAAGCAAAGGAAAATAGACCGCAAAGGCAAATATGATAAGAAGAGACCTGGGGGCCGTAGGTTTCACTAGTGGCTTCTCTCGAGAAAAAAATAGCAAATGGTGGGAAAACAATTACTGTTGGCCAATTGATAGAACATCAAATAATCATGACGATATCCAGGCAATGATCATTATATAGGCATCATGTCCAAGATTAGTAGACCGACTCCTGCCTACATCTACTACTATTACTCCACGCATCGACCGCTATCCAGCATGCATCTAGTGTATTAAGTTCATGGAAAAATGGATTAATGCAATAAGAATGATGACATGATGTAGACAAGATCTATTTATGTAGAAATAGACCCCATTGTTGGGGAACGTGGCAGAAATTCAAAATTTTCCTACGAGTCACCAAGATCTATCTATGGAGAAACTAGCAACAAGGGGAAGGAGAGTGCATCTACATACCCTTGTAGATCGCTAAGCAGAAGCGTTCAAGAGAATGGGGTTGAAGGAGTCGTACTCGTCGTGATCCAAATCACCGGAGATCCTAGTGCCGAACGGACGGCACCTCCGCGTTCAACACACGTGCAGCCCGGTGACGTCTCCCACACCTTGATCCAGCAAGGAGAGAGGGAGAGGTTGGGGGAAGACTCCGTCCAGCAGCAGCACAACGACGTGGTGGTGAAGGAGGAGCGTGGCAATCCTGCAGGGCTTCGCCAAGCACCGCGGGAGAGGAGGTGGACTTGGGAGAGGGGGAGGGCTGCACCAGAACTTGTGTGCGGCTGCCCTCCCACCCCCACATATATATAGGGGCAAAGGAGAGGGGGCCCGGCCCCCTCAGATCCAATCTGAGGAGGGGGCGGCGGCCAGGGGGGTTGCCTTGCCCCCCAAGGCAAGGGGCGCCCCCCTTTAGGGTTTCCCCCAAGCCCTAGGCGCCTTGGGCCTTGGTGGGGGGGGGGCACCAGCCCACCTGGGGCTGGTACCCTCCCACACTTGGCCCATGCAGCCCTCTGGGGCCGCTGGCCCCACTTGGTGGACCCCCGGGACCCTCCCGGTGGTCCCGGTACATTACCGATAGCACTCGGAACTTTTTTGGTGACCAAAACAGGACTTCCCATATATAAATATTTACCTCCGGACCATTCCGGAACTCCTCGTGACATTCGGGATCTCATCCGAGACTCCAAACAACATTCGGTAACCACATATATCTATTCCCTATAACCCTAGCGTCATCGAACCTTAAGTGTGTAGACCCTACGGGTTCGGGAACCATGCAGACATGACCGAGACGTTCTCCGGTCAATAACCAATAGCGGGATCTGGATACCCATGTTGGCTCCCACATGTTCCACGATTATCTCATCGGATGAACCACGATGTCAAGGACTCAATCAATCCCGTATACAATTCCCTTTGTCTAGCGGTATTGTACTTGCCCGAGATTCGATCGTCGGTATGCCGATACCTTGTTCAGTCTCGTTACCGGCAAGTCTCTTTACTCGTTCCGTAACACATGATCCCGTGATCAACCCCTTGGTCACATTGTGCACATTATGATGATGTCCTACCAAGTGGGCCCAGAGATACCTCTCCGTCAACCGGAGTGACAAATCCCAGTCTCAATTCGTGCCAACCCAACAAACACTTTCGGAGACCCGTAGTGCACCTTTATAGTCACCCAG
The DNA here is from genome assembly GCF_018294505.1 of Triticum aestivum. Classification (NCBI taxonomy): domain Eukaryota; kingdom Viridiplantae; phylum Streptophyta; class Magnoliopsida; order Poales; family Poaceae; genus Triticum; species Triticum aestivum. The sequence continues at coordinate 148,322,284 of NC_057801.1, forward strand.
TTATGTTGTGACGTTTGGTACACCCAAAGCATTCCTACGGTATCCGGGAGTTGCACAATCTCATGGTCTAAGGAAATGATACTTGACATTAGAAAAGCTTTAACATACGAACTACACGATCTTTGTGCTAGGCTTAGGATTGGGTCTTGTCCATCACATCATTCTCCTAATGATGTGATCCCATTATCAACGACATCCAATGTCCATGGTCAGGAAACCGTAACCATCTATTGATCAACGAGCTAGTCAACTAGAGGCTTACTAGGGACATGGTGTTGTCTATGTACCCACACATGTATCTGAGTTTCCTATCAATACAATTATATCATGGATAATAAATGATTATCATGAACAAGGAAATATAATAATAATAACTAATTTATTATTGCCTCTAGGGCATATTTCCAACACCCATTGTTATCCTTAATAGAAACGATACATATGTGTCATTTCCCCTTTTGTCACTGGGATCAAGCACCGTAAGATCGAACCCATCACAAAGCACCTGTTCCCATTGCAAGATAAATAGATCAAGTTGGCCAAACAAAACCCAAATATCAGAGAAGAAATACGAGGCTATAATCAATCATGCATATAAGAGATTAAAAGAAGACTCAAATAACTTTCATGGATAAAAACATAGATCTGATCATAAACTCAAAGTTCATCAGATCCCAAGAAACACACCGCAAAAAGAGTTACATCAAATAGATCTCCAATAGACCATTGTATTGAGAAACAAAAGAGAGAGATCACTACAAAAAAATACATTTATGTGATGATACGTGTTTGTCACAGTAGGTCACGTTTTCTGTCATGCATGTACATCTATGAGGATTTTATAACAGAATCAAGATAGTCATACTTGTGCTGCCATAGAAGTGTTCCATGACATTACCAAAATTATCATCACGGAAGTGTCCACTTCCATGACGATAAATCGCGCGTCATGGAAGTGCTTTCGTCAAGGGTGACCGGCACGTGGCATCCACTATAGCGGGTCGCCGTTAAGTTCTCGGGTCCGGTTTTGGATCCGATAACCCGCTAACAGCCACGACCAATGGGGATTTTCCATGTGTAAATTTCTCATTGGCCAGAGGAACCACATGTCGGCTCACCGTTGGGACAGATGTCATCCACTCAGTGGACCGAAGGCGCCTATGATACGTCAACACGTGGCACGACCCAACAGATGCCCATTCCGGTGAAAAGGCCGGCCCATTTGACTTGGTCAAAAGGTAGCGGGCCAGCCCACGGAAAGCCTGTTAACGACCTGTTTGCATATAGCCCATTTATAGCCCGCGAAGTCACGAACCATTACGACCTATCTGAATTAGGCCCAGTAGCGTCATCTGGGCCATCCAATATGACTCTAGCCCATTGTAACTTCCGGACCATGTATGGCCCATGACGTCTTTCAGCCCATATGAGGCCCTTTGTAACTCTTGGCCCATTAATGGCCCGTGGTGAAACTAGCCCGTAATGAACAGTGTATCACTTTATACCCATTAACGACCCATTATTCCATTGGTCCGTTTCAAGCACGTGTTATCTATCGGCCTTCACATGGCCCATTTATTCTTGGTCTCATTTCCAGCATTTGGTTACTTACGCCCCGTTACTGGCCTTTTCTGCTTGTGGGCCAAATTCAGCCCATGGTTACAGTCAGCCCGTTAATCCGTTGGGCCGTTTTCTAGCATCATCAAGTACGGCCAATTAATGACGACCCGTTATGGTCGGCCCATGAACAGACGATTCCAACTCTAGCCCATTTAAGACCCATAATGTGGTCCGTTATTGGCCCATGTTTGGCCAATCGATCATATGGCCCGTAGAAGGCCCATTGATGCTACGCCTCGTAGAAGGCCCAATGTTTCTACGGCCCGTAGAAGGCCCCTTGTTTCTACGGCCTGTAGGAGGCCCATGGTCACTACAGTAAATATGTAGCCCATGGTTATTGTGGCCTAGTTTTAAAAAATAGGTTATTGCGGCCACTAGCAAACCACGGAAAAAGAACTGCACTGACTACAAACAAACAAATAAACAAGACAACAAGGAAATAAATAAGCAAGCAACTTACGCTAGGCTATTACACATATTACATCCACTGGGCATCAAAGTTTGCCACCAGTGCAAATATAGGGAACAAAGCAGCATATCACATACATTGGTTGTTAAAGTTAGCGACCAGCGCAAATAAACGCCGTAGCAAAACAAGTCCAAGACTGAAACCACTTCAGAAGAGCTCAAGAAACAATGTCCTTGAAAGTGCAACTATCCCTAGGTGGTTTTGGTAATTCCTAACAACATATAGCTCATTGAGCTAATACTATTCCAACACAAATATTTCAGGAAAGCTCAATGAATGGCATGGCATGGATGAGAAAAGTGGATCCCTCAAAATGCTAAGGACAAAGGATTGGCTCAAGCTTCAAGCTCAAGACTCTACATTTTATATTTTAGTGATCCAAGATCACATTGAGTCTATAGGAAAAGCCAATACTACCAAGGAGGGATGATGTGTTGCTTAATGAGTTTCTTGCTTCATAGTGCTTAGTGATATGCTCTAAAACCCTCAACTACTTTCCCACATCCACATATGGCCTAAACCTAAAGTCAAACTCGGCCCCACCAATTCTTTCTATCCGGCACCACTGAGTTCAGATGTCATAGCCACTGCCACAAACCCTAGGCAAATCGGTCTTACCGATAGGAATCTCGGTCTCACCAAGATGGGTTTGTAATCTCTCTGTTTCCTTTTCGTAACGTTTCGGTCTCACCAAGATGAGTGATCGGTCCCACTGAGATTGCAATGTAAACTCTCTGTTTCCTTTTTGTAACATTTCGATCTCACCGAAAAGAGCAAACCGGTCCCACCGAGTTTACCTGACCAACTCTCTGGTTAGCTTAATACCAAAATCGGTCTCACCGAGTTTGTGTAATCGTCTCACCGAGATTACGTTATACCCAAACCCTAACCATATCGGTCCTACCGAGTTGCATGTCGGTCCCACCGAAAACCCTAACGGTCACTAGGTTTACTGAATCGGTCTGACCGAGTTTGTTGATTCGGTCCCACCGAGATTGGTAAATTGTGTGTAACGATTAGATTTTGTGTGGAGGCTATATATACCCCTCCACCTCCTCTTCATTCGTGGAGAGAGCCATCAGAACAAACCTACACTTCCAACTTACCATTTCTGAGAGAGAACCACCTACTCATGTGTTGAGACCAAGATATTCCATTCCTACCATATGAATCTTGATCTCTAGCCTTCCCCAAGTTGCTTTCCACTCAAATCTTCTTTCCACCAAATCCAAATCCTGTGAGAGAGAGTTGAGTGTTGGGGAGACTATCATTTGAAGCACAAGAGCAAGGAGTTCATCATCAACACACCATTTGTTACTTCTTGGAGAGTGGTGTCTCCTAGATTGGCTAGGTGTCACTTGGGAGCCTCCGACAAGATTGTGGAGTTGAACCAAGGAGTTTGTAAGGGCAAGGAGATCGCCTACTTCGTGAAGATCTACCGCTAGTGAGGCAAGTCCTTCGTGGGCGACGACCATGGTGGGATAGACAAGGTTGCTTCTTCGTGGACCCTTCTTGGGTGGAGCCCTCCGTGGACTCGCGCAGCCGTTACCCTTCGTGGGTTGAAGTCTCCATCAACGTGGATGTACGATAGCACCACCTATCGGAACCACGGCTCAAAAATCACCGTGTCTCCAAATTGCGTTTGAAATCTCCAAACCCTTCCCTTTACATTCTTGCAAGTTGCATGCTTTATTTTCCGCTGCTCATATACTCTTTGCATGCTTGCTTGAATTGTGTTAAGATTGCTTGACTTGTGCTAAGTTTGCTAAAATCTGCCAAAGACTAAAATTGGGAAAAGGTTAAGTTTTTATTTGGTCAAGTAGTCTAATCACCCCCCTCTAGACATACTTCAAGATCCTACAAGTGGTATCAGAGCTTTGGTCTCCATTTGCTTTGATTTCCATAGCTTTTGGTGGTCATAGCCTTGGTTTCACAACCTAGGAGAGTATGGCGTCTAGCGAGGGAAACTACCACCGTAGAGGTCCTTACTTTGATGGTACTAATTTTGCTAGTTGGAAGCATAAGATGAAAATGCATATTCTCGGACATAACCCCGCCGTTTGGGCTATTGTGTGTATTGGCTTGCAAGGTGAATTCTTTGATGGGAGAGAACCAAACCGTGAAGCTAGCGCGGAAGAGTTGAAGATGCTGCAATACAACGCTCAAGCTTGTGATATCCTCTTCAACGGATTGTGCCCCGAAGAATTCAACAAAATCAGCCGTCTTGAGAATGCAAAGGAAATTTGGGACACTTTGATTGATATGCACGAAGGTACCGACTCCGTCAAGGAATCCAAATTGGATGTGCTTCAAAGTCAACTTGACAAGTTCAAGATGAAGGATGGTGAAGGCGTCGCTGAAATGTACTCTAGGCTTGCTCTCATCACAAATGAGATTGCCGGCTTAGGAAGTGAAGAGATGACCGACAAATTCATCATCAAGAAGATCCTAAGAGCCTTGGATGGAAAATATGATACCGTATGCACATTGATCCAAATGATGCCCAACTACAAGAATCTCAAGCCAACGGAGGTCATCGGAAGAATTGTTGCTCATGAGATGTCACTCAAGGATAAGGAGGAGCTGCACAACAAGTCAAGTGGTGCTTACAAAGCCTCATGTGAAGCTCCCACATCATCAAGTGAGAAACAAACCTTCAATGAAGAATTGAGCCTAATGGTGAAGAACTTCAACAAATTCTACAAGAGTAGAAGCAAGGAAAGAAGTTCCAAGTCAAGGTCCTACAATGACAAAAGATCTTCCAGTCGAGAGCGAAATTGCTACAACTGTGGAAGACCCGGACACTATTCCAATGAGTGTACGGCTCCCTACAAAAGAAGAGAAGATTCACCTAAGAGGAGAAGTAGAAGAGAAGAATCACCGCCAAGAGAGAGAAGGAGTAGAGATGATCGTTATGAACGAAGAACATCCCGGAGAAGCAAGGATTCGGAAAGGAAGGACAAGTCATCAAGGAGCTACACAAAACGAAGACATCAAGCTCATGTTGGTGAATGGGTATCCGGTTCCGACTCTGAACATCACTCCGAGAGAAGCTATCACTCCGACTCCGAACATACTCAAGATGAAGGTGTTGCCGGTCTAGCACTTGTGTCAACCAACTCCCACGACATATTTGATTCACCAAATGAAGGACTTGGAAGATGCTTCATGGCTAAAGGCCCAAAGGTAACACACCCCGAGTATGTTGATTTCAATAGTGATGAAGATGACTTGCTAGGTGATGATGATTTACTTATTGACAACTCTAGTGATGAATACTATGATGAAACATCAATTAATCATGCTAATCAAGATAAAACGAATGACGATGATAAGGAGAAGATTGAGCTCCTAACTAAAGAACTAAACACTCTTAAGTTAGCTCATGAAACTATCTTAGGGGATCATCGAGAACTTTTAAGGACTCATGAGAAGTTACGCTTTGAAAATCTCAATCTTGAGCAAGATCATGAGTTCTTAAAGGCAATCAATGATGATCTTCGCAAGAAAAGTTCTTCTTACATTGCCAAGCGTTTACTCTTATCTACTTACATGCCCCAAGTCAAGTCTAGTAACAAAAACAAGAAGGATTCTTCCTCTAGTAGTAACAATCATCATGCTAAATCAAATATTGTTGCTTCTAGTAGTTCTCTTGATTCCACTAATGATTCTCTTAGCCAAGTTACACTTGAGCAAGAAAATAGTTTATTGAAGGGAATCATAGAGAAAGGTGTTTACAAGAGCCTTGCCAAGAGTAAGCAATTAGAGGAAATTGTACGTAAGCAAGGAAGGCACCGGAAGAACCAAGGTGTTGGTTTTGAACGAAAGTTCAATGCCAATGGAGTTGAGTGGGAAGAAGATCAATACCCCAAGACGAAGTTTGTTCCTCAACAAGAGAAGTATGATCCTACTTCCTTCAAAGGGACACAAGCTCAAGATGATCTTCCACCACAAGACCACAAGCAAAAAGGCAAGGATGAGCTTCAAGAGGAGATTGATGCATTTGAAGAAGCTCCCAAGGCCTTGGTTAAGTGGATTCCCAAGACTACGTCAAGCTCTACTTCATCAAGTATGACTACAACTCCAAGGATTCCCATCAACATGGTGTGGATCCCGAAGAAGAAGAACTAGAGAGTTCTTGAGGGTGACTCCGCCAACATTCTTCACTCATATCATTTTGGCAAGGACAAGTGCAATCAACTTTCACATCTTGCACTAGTTCAAGGAGTCACAAACCCTCTTGTTGGTAAGACAAGGGACAAGGTAACCTAATGCTTTCATAGACATCATCTTGTGTGTGCATCACTCTATGTCTATGGATATCCTTGTTTGTTCCTTGTGGTACTAACCCGTGTAGGTATTGAAAGTGCAACTCACTCCAAAGGATTGCTCCAAATGATCTACATCAACATTGAGCATCCACATCTTCAACACCTACATGAAGTCATCATCGACAAAACCCAAGGTTAGTTCATCCCTCTATAGGGGTATCTCACATCTAGGGGGAGCTTTACTCTGAGAATTGAGCTAAAGCAACTCTAATGGTGTGAACACATCAATGCATTATGTAAAAGTGGTAACCCCACTTGAGCTTAAACGATGAGTATGACCTATGATCAAATGTTCTCATTTGACTCCTAAGTCAATATACTCATATATAGATGACCTAGTCATCGCCAATTGCTTGATAGATGCTAGAATTGGTTGTGCATGCTTTGCCACATATTTCATTTGTCATTTTATTCTGTGAGCATGCTGATTGCATATTTTACTCATTCGAGGACATCCACTTGTAGTTTTGCTTGTTTGGCTTCTTTTTCTTTTGGCCAAGTGGATGGACAAGAATGCCTAAGAACCTTCTCTAACTATCTATGCTTTTCTTGTCTCAAACTCCATTCATGCTACATCACAAACTTTGATTAAGTCAGATTCGAACCACTCTGTGTGAGGAGCACTCGGAGCCCCCGATTCGTCATAGACTTAAACTTCCAAAACTTATTTGTGCGTTTCGGTCTGACCGATTCTTCCATTTCGGTTATACCGAGATCACTAAGTCGATCTAGGTTTTCAATCTTGGTGCAACCGATTTGAACATTTCGGTCTCACCGAGTTGCAGTAACTGCTTGCAGTAATGCATCTCGGTGCCACCGAGTTGTTCCACTTGGTCACACCGACAGGGTCGGGCTATATATACCCAAGGGCAAAATTTTTGGAAATTTCTCCGAACAGTTTTGCCCGCGCTCAGCCCGCTCTGCCTCCAGGGTCTCCAAATCGTTCTCCTCATCGCCAGTCGCCTCCCGCCACTGGTCTCCGCCGCTGTCAACGGGAATCTCCACCGCCGTTGCCGCCGTAGAGAGTCCATCGCCGAGCTAGGGTATGGGCTTCATCACTGTGCTATCCCCATCTGATTCCTAGCACATTGTGTTTTTCATGAATCTTGCCATGATTGAAACTATCTCATCTAGTCAAAACTATCCGTAGATTAGGTTTGGATTGAAAATTTAGGGTTAGGTTTCCGCCGAAACCATCTCGGACCCACCGAGTTGTAGAAATCGGTTCCACCGAGTTCAGAACTTTGTGAAACCCTAGCAGCCCCGGTGCCACCGAACTATGACTCGGTCTGACCGAGTTCACTAGTTTAGGTTCCTAAAGCTGCTTCGGTATCACCGAGTTCACAAATCGGTTGATCCGAAATGCTTTCTGTGGAAAACTAAAACTAAGTTTTTAACTCAATCTTTTGCAAAAACCTATGTATTTTGTGATGCTTATCCTCTCTATCTCATCTACATCCATTCACAGGGTCAGCAGTCAGTGTTTGCAGCATGTCTGATCCAAGTGACAGTCAGAACAGGGAAGAGGAGCAGATTCCTATGAGTGAGGGCATTAGTCACTCTAGTTCCTCAGATGATGGCAGCAGGAGCACCCCAAGCAACTTACCAAAAGCTGCCACAAGGAACAACAAGAAGAAAACCTCAGACTCTGAGGATGAAGACTATGTGGCCGAAGAGGATGAAGCCACATCCATGAAAGTGGTCAAGAAGGAGTATGGCACTGCTGCAGCCACCAAGCCAGGTCTGAACAGGAAAGTCCCTACCAAGAGGACTCCTATGCTGAAAGTCAGAGCATCAACTCAGGAAACTGAGAGATCAGAACCCAAGGAGCTAGAAGTGACTGAAAAGAAGGCACCTGCAAGAAGGATTCCCACTTCCAAACCTAGGAAGGTTGCCACTAGAGAAACCATGAAATTCACCATTGAGTCTGAAGATGAAGCCGTTGGCCAAGACAAGAAGAAGAAAAGAGTCAGAACCACTACTACCAAGGTCCTTGGCAAACCCTCTATGAGGAGAGACTCTGAAGATGAAGAATAAGAGGCTGCTGCTCCAGCTCCCAAAGCTCAGAAGCTCATGGGTGATGCCATAAGGTCAGGGGCTGCTTCATCAAAGCCCAAAGAAGCACCTAAGGCTGCTTCCAAGCCCAAGACTGCACCAAAGAGGAATACTAGGAACATCCCAGCTGCTGAAAAGAACAAGGCCCCAGTGCCTGAAATTGTTGTAGAAGAAGAAGAAGATGAAGAGCATGTTCTGAGAAAGTTGAAGCCTAAGATTCCAAATCATAACGATGCTCATCCTGTTGCCGAGAACATGAAGCTGAGAAAGGATGCATGACTCAGACAGTGGAGGTTGACTGATCCTTATGCAGTCAGTAGGAGAACTGCTGTGGACTACAGGTTCCATACAAAGGAACAACAAGACTTCTATGAGCCTGTACTGCTAGACAAGAAACCAATAGTCTGTGATATGATATGGGTAGATTGGAAATACATCAAGGAGAATGAGGAACACTACCTAGGAGTGTTTGACAGTTTCAAGGGTTGTGGAGTGGATGACTTTGTTGGGCAGAAGCTCACAAAGTGGAATGATGAGCTCATAATGCAATAATACTCCACAACACACTTCTATCCAGATGACAGAATAGTTTGGATGTCTGAAGGTACAAGGTACGAGTCTACTATAGAAGAATGGGCAAATTTGATCAATGCACCAAAGGAGAAAGAAGATAACTTGGATGTCTATGCCAAGAATAAGATGGATCACAACTCTATGGCACACATGTACAAGGAGATCCCAGATAAAGCACTGAGACTCACAATTTTGGATCTATACATTTTCTTTTGTCAGGACTGCCAACCATCAACTGGATCCTCAAGCACACACTCTTGCCCAAGTCAGGTGATCATAACATGATCAGAGGCCATGCTATTAATCTATTACACTTATTTGATGTGCCTCAAAAGTTCAAGGTCATGAGCCTCATTGTTGAAACTATCAATAGGACAGCTGCAGACCAGAAGAGAAGTTGTGGGTATGCCCCACAGATCCATGAGCTGATTAACTCCAAGGTGGGCAATGACACTTACTTGTTGGACAAGGATCACATGCCTATCTATCTAGACTTTGAGGACAACCAAGTGGTAATGGATGAAAATGAACCATCTTCAGTGCAAGCACAAGTAAAGAAGGAGAAGGCAAAGACTAAGAAGGCTACCAAGATGCCAACAATTGATGAGGCATCTGAGTACTTCCTGAAGAGGAAGCAAGACCAGCTTGGTTACTTGATAGCATCCACCCTAAGGATTGAGAAAGGGTTGGCCACCCTAACTCAAAACTAGGAGAGCCTGGAGAGGATCATGGAGCAGAAGTTCTATGACTTGGATGTGAAAGTAACTGAGATCCATTCTGTTGTTGAGCAACTCCAAGATAACATGCAGGAGAGGAAGGGGAAGACAACCACTGAGGCATTTGCTAGAGTGCCTAGAGCTCAGAGATCAGCTGCTGTGCCTGTGACAGACACAAGAGCAACATCATCTGCACCTGCTACAGCTTTAGTGCCACCAGCTCCAGCATCTACTCCACCAGCTCCAACTTCATCAACTGATGCCTTCGTCCTTGGAGTCATATCTACACCACCACATCAAGACTAAGCCTGAGAGACGACATAGTACTATGCATTTTCTAGGAACTTTTTGGTAACTTGTTGCCAAACGGGGAGAAAAATGTATATATCATAGGCTTCGAGAGAGAGAGAGTTTGTTTTTGTTCTCTCTTGTCTTTGTGGTTGAAATTTATTTGCTTTCTCTTGCTTGAGATACCTTATTGCCTGTGTGATACAATGATGATCATGTGTTTGATCATATGCTACATTAATGCTTGTTGGATGACATTATCCTTTTTATCTCTATATGATCATTCACTTTGCTTGGTTATGAGTGCATGTATTTCGAATATTATCATTTTGAGCGCTCCACCAAGATGTATGTGACATGGGAGAGTACCTCATGAACCTAACTCTATGTGCATTTGCAGTCCAAAGCAAATCTTAAACTATGCACAAATTTAGGGGGAGCTCTCACATTTCACATACTTCTCAAAGCGACGATGTTTTTCAATCTTATTATCATTTGTCGAAGCTTTGATCTATATGTTGTCATCAATTACCAAAAAGGGGGAGATTGAAAGTGCAACTATCCCTAGGTGGTTTTGGTAATTCCTAACAACATATAGCTCATTGAGCTAATACTATTCCAAGACAAATATTTCAGGAAAGCTCAATGAATGGCATGTCATGGATGAGAAAAGTGGATCCCTCAAAATGCTAAGGACAAAGGATTAGCTCAAGCTTCAAGCTCAAGACTCTACATTTTATATTTTAGTGATCCAAGATCACATTGAGTCTATAGGAAAATCCAATACTATCAAGGAGGGATGAGGTGTTGCTTAATGAGTTTCTTGCTTCATAGTGCTTAGTGATATGCTCCAAAACCCTCAACTACTTTCCCACATCGACATATGACCTAAACCTAAAGTCAAGCTCGGCCCCACCGATTCTTTCTATCCGGCGCCACCGAGTTCAGATGTCATAGCCACTGCCACAAACCCTAGGCAAATCGGTCTTACCGATAGGGATCTCGGTCTCAGCGAGATGGGATTGTAATCTCTCTGTTTCCTTTTCATAACGTTTCGGTCTCACCGAGATGAGCGATCGGTCCCACCGAGGTTGCAATGTAAACTCTCTGTTTCCTTTTCGTAACATTTCGGTCTCACCGAAAAGAGCGAACCGGTCCCACCGAGTTTACCTGACCAACTCTCTGGTTAGCTTATTACCAAAATCGGTCTCACCGAGTTTGTGTAATCGGTCTCACCGAGATTACGTTATGCCCAAACCCTAACCATATCGGTCCTACCGAGTTGCATGTCGGTCCCACCGAAAACCCTAACGGTGTCACATCCTAGCTGGCTCATGCATTAGAGTGTTGCATCATGTTTACTTCCAGAAAACTTGAAATGGGGATGACAGAACCCCCAGCACCCCCCTGAAAACAACTAGGGTTTACTAAAATTATTTTCAATGAACCTGATATGCCCTTCTAAAAAGTCTACCCTTTTTGTTTTGGGTTAGAACCTCTGACAAAATGGGTTCACATTTTTCTAGGACACATAAGGTCATTGGATTAAATCATTACTATTTGCATTTGGGCTTATAAATGCTATAAAATATTTTAAATGCCCAAATAATTCTGAAAATAAGTGTGGGCTGTTGGAAATAATCTAAACAGAGCCCCTGATTATTTTCAAGATTTTTAAAGATGCCTAAGTATTTTTAATAAAGCCACACAGTTACAGAAAAATAGAAAACAAAAAATAAAAGAGAAGGAGGGAACTTACCTGGCCGCAGCCCACCTGGCAGACCCATCACTGTGCTGGCCCATGCCAGCCAGCTGCTTCATCCACGCTAGGCAGGCACAGAGGTGACGCCGACAAGCGCGAGCTCGCCACGGCGCCACCTGCTTGCCGCCCGTGCCCGTGGACACCTGGGCAGGCTCCACGTTGCCGCCCCGACTCCGCAGACACCTCACATGCCCCTGCCTCTCTCCCTCACCCTCTCCCGCTATGGCCGACGCTGCCGCGCTCGCGCCACCGTGATAACCGCGTCCACCATTGCCCCCGTACCGAGCCACCGTGTCCAACAACTCCGCCGTCGTCGACTCCGTCGAGCAGCCCGAGCCCCAAGCGCTCGTGAGCCCTGCTTCATCTTCTTCGAGATCATCTTCACCGAGCACCGCCATAGATCCCCTTCGCCGTCACCGCCACATCAGCTCGTCCCCTGCCGCGTCGTCTGCACCGCCGTGTTCGCCGTGAGCTGCTACACCTCTCCATCCCTTCTGTTCTCGCTCTCGAGCCCTGCATCGACTGTATGAAGCTCACCCGCACGCGTCGCCACGGAGCTCGTCGCCGACATAACTCCGGCCACCCACATGCCTCACCACCTTGTCCACTAACTCCACCGCACCCCCACGAATCCAATGCACCTCATCACGTGCCTCGCTGTGCCCTGTAGTCTCGGGTTCATCTTCACCCGACTCCGGCGACCGCCAAGGTCGTCGCCGGCGATGTTTCCGGCAACCACGAGCCCAACCACCGCCACCAAACGCTGCGGCTTGCTCCCAGCTACGCGTAGATACCCTCCGCCGCCCATTTGGTCACCGAAACGCGAAACTGCACTTCCACCGACGCGTCTGGCCTCGCTGGCGGCTAAACGCCGGTGTGTTTGACCCGTTGACCTTAACTGGGTGGGCCCAGGTTGACTTCCCCTGAGCCTATGACAAGTGGGGCCCGCTCTGCTAATTAACCTAGGGTTAGCGCTAACTAATATTAGTTAGTTAAACTAACTACTGACACGCAAGGCCCACAGGTCAGTTTGACCTGGACCAGCCCCGTTGACCGCTGACGTCACCCTGACGCAGTGCTGACGCATTAATTCAGTTACTGGAATTATACTTATACAGGAAATTCCAGAAAATAACTAAAACTTCTAAAAATCATAGAAAATCAACCGTAGCTCCAATTCAAATAAATTATATATGAAAAATGATCAGAAAAATCCAATCTATTCATCTGCACTTGTTTCATGCATGTTAGAACATGTTAACTTTGCTGTTTAGGTGAAACAAGTTAATGCACTATTATAACCTCTTAAAATGGGTTTGCATTTGAATCTTTGGTTCAAATGGACTCATATCAATCTGTTCTAGCTTGCATTAGCCCAAAACACAATCATATTGCCATGTCATAGCATGCCTCATATTATGCATTGCATTGATCATGTTTCTTCTCTGTTTGCTGGTGTTGTTCCTCCTCGGTAGACGTTGTACCGACGTTGTGATCGTTGACACAGATGAGGACTCAATGTTATCTTCAGAAGTGCCAGGCAAGCAAAACCCCCTTGTTCATTTCGATACAATCCTACTCTCTCGCTCCTGCTCTATTTTACTCCATTAGGACAACAACGATTTATCTGTTACTTGCTGCGGTAGTTGAACCCCTTATCCTCTACATGACCTGTCATTGCCACAGTAAATAGATGAAACCTACTAGCATGAGTAGGAGTTGTTTGAGCCCTGATGTGCCTACTCATTCATGCTTGTTTGTCATGCTAGCTAATTCTTAGAGTTGTGTCAGGTCTGATTCATCCGGGATGAATCGGAGGTGTGTGAACATGTCCTACCATTGAGAGCTAAGTGTGTGAACACGATTTGGTAAAGGTAGCGGTGAGAGGCCATGTAGGAGTACATGGTGGGTTGTCTCATTGAAACCGTCCTCAGGAACTGAGTTCTGTGTTTGTGATCCATGAAACAACTACTACCACGCATTGGGCCCGAAACCAATGGACCCTCTCGGCTTCTTAATCACCCTTGTTCTCTGTCCAGGAGTTGCAACTAGTTTCTGGTGTTTGTAGGATATGTGTTGGAGGCCGTGCGTAGCGCTGACCCTAGGGGTGGGCTATGATGCGGTAGATACACCGTGGCATGGTGTACCGGGCGCCTGTTTGGTGTCTCGGGAACCCTGCACACATCGTTTGGGGCTGTGAGCGAAACCCCGGCCGGATCTCCTCATGGATGGAACCCGAATAGGCGATAAACCTGGACTAGAGACTTGAGTGTTTAGGTAGGCCGTGGCCGACACCCTCGCTGGGCATCCGCTTGAAGGTTGCCGAGTACATGTCGTGTAAACGGTGGTAAGTGGTGAGAGCGTGTGTGAAGAAGTACACCCCTGCAGGGTTAACATCATCTATTCGAATAGCCGTGTCCACGGAAAAGGACTTCTGGGTTGCCTGTACAGTTCATAGACAAGTGAAAGTGGATACCCTAAAATATGCAAGATAAGTGTGAGTGCTATGGATGGCGTTCTCGTAGGGAGACGGGAGCGGATCCATAGTGGTCTATTGATATGGTGAATATGTGGACTCGTGTGTGCCACCTCAAAAGAGTTACTTGCAGTCGTAGTTCAGGATAGCCACCGAGTCAAAGCTGGCTTGCTGCAGTTAAACCCCACCATCCCTTTGTTGATAATGATGCATATGTAGTTAGTTCTGATGTAAGTCTTGCTGGGTACATTTGTACCCATGTTTGCCTATTTTATGTTTTTGCAGAGAGACTTCAGTCTCACTAGTAGTTTCGCGTGGACTTCGACGTTTAGCTTGTTACCTCAGCTACGATCTTGTGCCCTCGGCAGGATCTGGTAGTTAGTCAGGCTTCTCAGCCTTTTTCATTTGTAGATGTCTGTACTCAGACATGTTAAGCTTCCGTTTGTGCTTTGACTTGTATGCTCTGAATGCTGGGTCGAGAGACCCATGTTTGTAATATCTTGCTCCTCGGAGCCTATTGAATAAAATACTTGAGTTGTAGAGTCATGTTGTGATGCCATGTTGTATTTGCACATATCGAGCATATTGTGTGTATGTTATTGAAATGCTTGGTATGTGTGGGATCTGACTATCTAGTTGTTTATCCTTAGTAGCCTCTCTTACCGGGAAATGTCTCCTAGTGCTTCCACTGAGCCATGGTAGCTTGCTACTGCTCCGGAACACTTAGGCTGGCCGGCATGTGTCCTTCTTCGTTCCTGTGTCTGTCCCCTCGGGGAAATGTCACGCGATGAATACCGGAGTCCTGTTAGCCCGCTATAGCCCGGTTCACCGGAGTCCTGCTAGCCCAGTGCTACAACCTGGATTCACTCACTGATGACCGGCATGTTCGATGTTGGGTCATGGATGCCTGTCCCTGTAAGTTTGTGCCACTTTGGGTTTATGACTAGCCATGTCAGCCTGGGCTCCTTATCACATGGATGCTAGCGACACTATCATATACGTGTGCCAAAAGGCGCAAACGGTCCCGGGCAAAGGTAAGGCGACACCCGTGGGAATACCGTGCGTGAGGCCGCAAAGTGATATGAGGTGTTACATGCTAGGTCGATGTGGCATTGAGTCGGGGTACTGACAAATGGTCACTAGGTTTACTAAATCGGTCTGGTCGAGTTTGTTGATTCGGTCCCACCGAGATTGGTAAATTGTGTGTAATGGTTAGATTTTGTGTGGAGGCTATATATACCCCTCCACCTCCTCTTCATTCGTGGAGAGAGCCATCAGAACAAACCTACACTTCCAACTTACCATTTCTGAGAGAGAACCACCTACTCATGTGTTGAGACCAAGATATTCCATTCCTACCATATGAATCTTGATCTCTAGCCTTCCCCAAGTTGCTTTCCACTCAAATCTTCTTTCCACCAAATCCAAATCCTATGAGAGAGAGTTGAGTGTTGGGAAGACTATCATTTGAAGCACAAGAGCAAGGAGTTCATCATCAACACACCATTTGTTACTTCTTGGAGAGTGGTGTCTCCTAGATTGGCTAGGTGTCACTTGGGAGCCTCCGACAAGATTGTGGAGTTGAACCAAGGAGTTTGTAAGGGCAAGGAGATCGCCTACTTCGTGAAGATCTATCGCTAGTGAGGCAAATCCTTCATGGGCGACGACCATGGTGGGATAGACAAGGTTGCTTCTTTGTGGACCCTTCTTGGGTGGAGCCTTCCGTGGACTCGCGCATCCGTTACCCTTCATGGGTTGAAGTCTCCATCAACGTGGATGTACGATAGCACCACTATCGGAACCACGGCTCAAAAATCACCGTGTCTCCAAATTGCGTTTGAAATATCCAAACCATTCCCTTTACATTCTTGCAAGTTGCATGCTTTATTTTCTGCTGCTCATATACTCTTTGCATGCTTGCTTGAATTGTGTTAAGATTGCTTGACTTGTGCTAAGTTTGCTAAAATTTGCCAAAGACTAAAGTTGGGAAAAGGTTAAGTTTTTATTTGGCCAAGTAGTCTAATCACCCCCCTCTAGACATCAAGATCCCACAATCCTGGGTACCCATAATGCTGGCAAGATGCTTAGCAAGCTTATTAACTTTGTCTTGTTTGGCGCTTAAATCCTCCAGTGCTTGCTTTTGCACCAGAAAGTATGGATCTGAATTCTGTAGGGACTTCCTCAGTCCTTCGTCTTCCTGTCGCAGAACATCTGATCGATGTCTTTCAACTTGAAGTTGAGACTCAAGAAGCCAAACTGATTTAGGCAGCAAGTTCGAAGAGCTGGTGCCAGTAGTAGTGGCTAGTAACTCGAACACTACATCAAGACATGACTTTGGGGTTGTCTCAGTATCTTCAATATAGTTTTTATCAGCTTTCCTGGAGACCAACAGGGATGTCTCACTATCTTCCACCTTATCTGCATTACTTCCTTTACCATTGCATAACGGGGTACTCTTCTCCAATATTTTATCCGCATTCTAAAAGAGAAACAAATAGACACATCACATGTTTACCATGTTGTATATGAAACTCATTTTGGTAAACCAGTTCAGTAGTAAGGTGGACAGGATAACAACATGAAACAAACATATATCTATGTAGTATGGTCACTGTATGGTCTATATCATTCTAGTTTATGTTGCCAAATCAAGATAGAGACAGTTCAAATCATATGTATTTAAGACAAAGCAACATAGACAGAATATAAGTGTGGGAGACTACACAGCAAAAACAACACTTGTAATGTGCATGGCATAAGAACATAACTGTTTATTCAATTGAAACTGAAATCAACATAGAGCAAGTTACAATAGCAAACACGTTAAAGAAACAGGTTTAAAATATACCTGTTGCACCATTGGAGTTTCAATTGCATCCTTCAAATTTGAAATTAGTTGGTATGAGTAAATACAGTGATGCAAGAGCGAAGAAGTATGAACCATAGCTATGGAACCTGACCTAAGAATAATTCTTCTTCTGCTTTAAGCGTTGACTTGGGGTTCGAAGTGGTGGTCCTCGTGCTTTGGGCACTGCAGTTGCCTTACTAACTGCTCGACTTTGGGTGCTTTGTGGTGGAGACGGTGCTGTGTCAATTAGAACTAGGTCATTATCTGCTGGGGTTGGGGTTAGAAGGGGTGTAGCTGGTTCCCTGTCCAACTATGTAGGGGTATGATCTGCGTGAGTCTGGTTATGTGTGGTGGGGCTGGTTCTTGGGCAAGTACAACTGTGGTTCTATCTGCATCAACGGGTATCACGATCTTTTCTGAACACCGTGTTTTTACTCCCACAGATACTGCCATCACCCCCTCCAATTCAAATGGCTGAGAAACAAGAAAAGTAATTGAATGTACAAACATTGTAAGATAGACACGTGCAATGGATAGTAGGTAAGAAAACATGGCATGAAATAATTCACATTTATGTTTTCTAACCAAACAGAGTAGCATGACATAATTTCACATATATGATGGCTAATTAAACAGGATAACATGACACAATTTCACATGTATGATGGCTAACTAAACAGGATAGAATGACATAGTTCAAAATATGATGACTATGTAAACATGATGACATGATATAACTATACGATGTGTCTATTAAAGTGGTTGGCATGCCATAATTCACAAACATGCCTTCGATGGAAAATGATGGCATGATATACTTCACGGATAGAATGACATAATTCAAAATATGATAACTATATAAACAGGATGAGACGATATAACTATATTATGTCTTTAGAAAATGGGTTGGCATGCTATAATTCAGATACATGCTGTCTATGTAAACATCATGGCATGATATAATTAAAATATATGATTTATATACTAAGCAAGTGAGCAGAGTGCAATCGCATATATGATGTGTCAACTAAGGAGATGGCATTCAATATTGTGTATATGATGTAAAAACTAAGCATTGCAAGACGACATATGCATGATATGAGTAATATAACCTTGCCAAGTTTGAGCATACACCTCAGGGGGGTAATAGGACTAGTCATCTATCTCTGAATCCTCCTCTAAGGAGCTATCTGTAACCAGCAAGATATCTGCTTCAGCAGGTAGGATTGTCTGGTCTGAAGACCTTGTTTTAACTCCAGATATTTCCCTCACTGCTTCAAATGGCTGATGCATAGGAAGAGCAGTTGAATATACAAACGTTGTCGACAAATGCACTGAGTAATACAAAAAAGGACGGCATGATATAATTCACATATATGACGCTTGGCTAAACAGCATGGCATTGCACAATTCACATACATAATGCCTTGCAACAAGATAGCATTGCATAATTCTTATATATAATGTCTTGCAACAAGATGGCATTGCAAAATTCACATACATGGTAACTAGACACTAAAGAGGTGGCATCACACAAAGCATGTCTAAACTAAGCAAATGACATGCCAATGCAAGACACCATATGCACGATATGAACAATATAACCCTGCCAAGTTAGAGCACACACCTCGGGGGGGGGGAATAGGACTGGTCATCTGTCTCTGAATCCTCTTTTGTGGAGCTATCCATAACCAGCAAGACATGCACTTCGTCAGATAGCATTTTCTGCTCTGAAAACCTTGTTTCCACTCTAGATTTTTCCATGACCGTGTCGAATGGCTGATGCACAGGAAGAGTAATTGAATGTACTAAAATTGTTGACAAATTTAATACGTATTAAAAAATGATGGCATGATATAATTCACATATAAGATGACTGGCTAACCCGGGCGGCATTGCAAAATTCACATATATGATACCTGGCTAAACAAGATAGCATTGCATGATTCACATATACCATAAAGAAACTAAACAGATGGCATTCACCACAAAGCATGTCTAAACTAAGCAGATGACATATTTGATGTATAAATTAAGTAATGCAAGGCACCATATGCATTTTATCACATCAGCATGCCAAGTTAGAGCGAAGACCTCAAGGGGTAAATAGGAGTGGTCTTCTCCTTCTAAACCCCCCTCACAACAGTTATCTTCCTCTTGATTACAGTCCAAAATGGGTGGAGGGGGGCTGCCTTTGCGCCCACCATGGAGCGACGTCTGCATGAAATTTTATTGCCATGCAAGGCTCGTCTCCTTTGCTCTACTACATGTTCAGTTCCATTGTGTACAATAACTGACATGCATAGGAATAAAACATAGTGAGATTATGTAAGGAGTGCATGCAGAAATCCAGAGTGATGGTAGAAACCTGTGGATAGACCCAAAACCAATGATAACAGGCGGATAATGGCTTCAGTTAGAAAAATACAGATAATGGATTCTTTACTGTTTGTTTCCCACCCAACATGGAACTCATAGTAGACACGAGAGATTAACCAGATAGTAGATATATACTATTGGTTGCGGCCCCGATATGTACCCTACAACCATTTAAAAACTCAAGTTTGAGCATTAGTTTGGAGCTGACTCAGAGTCTAATTGGTGAACATGACGATAAATTAGCATGTAATATTAAGCGATGCATAACGTAAGCAGACACGAAAGAGTGCGACCTCTCTTGCAGACCCGTGTAGTCCTCGAGGTCATCTGCTCGGTTGATGATGGTAACGCAGTTATCGTGGCTGCCGGCAGCGGGGAAGAAGATCTGAGGCGGCAAAAGACAGTCTGGAGGGCGGATCCCTGCTGTGGTGGACCCTTCCATCGTTGGAGCAGCTGAGCTGGGGTGGAACACAATGTAGCAGGAGCGGGACAAACCACACAAGGTTTTCTTTGAAAACTATCTGTAAGAGAAGTAATTCTGTAAGGGCTCGTTTGAATTAGAGGATTCTAACAACGGAGGGAGAGGAAATACACAGTAATAGGACAGGAATGCACCTGCAAAACAGAGAATTTAAAAACACAGGATTTCTGCCAATCTGGGTATTTGGTTCACAAGAACTGGAAGATCACATGATGCAAAGAAGCATGGTGAAATTTAGTCAAACCTCAAGAAAATGTACGGTTATAATGCTATTATGCTACTATCTCTTAGTCTTGTGCTTCATGAATAGGAATTTGAAAAGGAGGACACGTGGGTATTAAAATTCCTACGGTTTTTCTTTCAAGGAGACACTAAAGGAACAAATCCTACAGTTTTTCTTTGCTCCATTCCTTTGAACCAAATGCATGAATAGTAGTACCATAGGAAAATTTACAATTCCTATGTTTTTTCTTCACTTTTCCTTTCAAGCACTAGTGATTCTAGTAGGCAGGCTTGAGCAGGGAAAAGCCTACACTAAAAAAATGTTTTTGTGCTACTTCTACTACTTTGGACCCAAACCACTACCCTCCTAGCTCAACTCCCAGGCCCATCTACAAATGTACAGCTCAAACACGCAGATATAAATAATGATGGCGTTCAAGAGAGTCCATCACGGATAGCTAAGTTGCCTAGTACCTCATTGCTTGTCATATAGTAGGACAAACTAATCGTATTTCATGTTACTACGTGTAGTTAGTGGACAATACATATAACATGTAGAATAAAAAAGCAATGCAACAAGTGTACAACCTCTTTGGTGAAGCCATGTTGATCTCAGTGTGATTGTGTTGGTCGGTGAGGATGCTCCTGCTGATTTGGCTGTCGAAGGAGGGGAAGAAGATCTTAGGCATCTGGAGATGGAGCCCGGGGTACTACCCCATTGTGATGGAGGGTTTCATCATTAGAGTAGCTCTGGTGAGTTGTATGACAGAGAGGTTGAAGCAGGACAAGAGAGACAACGTTAACCTGCGTGGAACTCTAATAGCATCTCCAATAGATGACGTAAAATACATAACCACAAAATGCTTGATGTAAAATACACCAGCCGCTCATCTTTGAACTTAATTGTCGAAACTGAATTTAACTGTCGAACTGAATTTAACTATCTAAACTGAATTTAACTGTCGAAACTGAATTTTACTGTTGAAACTAAATGCATTAGTAGCAGAAAATTAGTAGTAGTAGCAGCAGCGCCCGGAGCAGCAGCGCGTGCGAGAGCCGGGGCAGCTGGTCGTGTAGCAGCATCTCGGGTAGCAGCTGTAGGGGTTCGAGGGAGAGCAGGATCTGCTGCTCGTGTAGCAGTGGTGCGCACAAGAGTAGAGCAGCAGCGCAAGCAAGAGCAAGAGCGAGAGCAGCAGCGCGAGCAAGAGTAGACCAGGCATGGGACCGAGAGCAAGAGCAGAGCAACAACGCGAGCGAGAGCCGAAGCAGCAGCGACTCCTAATGATGTAGACATCGCCACCGAGGGAGCGACACCGTGGAGGAAGTGGCCGACAACACCGTGGTGGATGGAGCCGCACCATGTCGTCTTGGGACCGAGCACCGGGAGCACCGTGAGATCAAATCAAGAAGAAAATGCGGCGATTAGTGTAGAACCTCTTTGGTGGTGCCGATTAGGCCTCAGCTTCATCCAAGGAATCGGTGATGATGCTGCACTTCTGGTGGTGCAGGTGAAGACAACAGGGTGGGAATGGAGGTGGCACAAAAGACGAGGGGAACATCGGGGCAACTCCTTGGAAGTGGAGGACTGGGTGGCTGAACCGGTGGGACGACGAGATCGATGATGGATCCTCATTCGGTGCGGTGGATGAGGGACGTCGAGGTGTTGCTATGGACGACATCATCGGGGAAGAGGCTCTGGCTGGGTGGTGGACGGAGGAGGGTGTGGGGCTTCGCGGGTTTTCGTGGCCTCAGCGTACGAATGGGTCAGCGGATGGGATGGGACGGGGAACCATGGTTTAGGGACGCGCTTGTCCGAAATGTGGGGTAAGTTATGAAAGTACCCCCACCGATTTGAGCTAGGCGGTTCTTTCGGTTCAGGGCTATCATGGGCATTTCGTGTGTTGGGATTTCGCAGGAGGTGGGAGTTTTCGCGCGCATTGTATTTTTGGGATAACAAGGCGCGGGTTGAGATGGAGGGAGTTTTTGGAGCACAACGAGACAAATATATATCTTAAATATTTCAGGGTAACAAGGTGCGGGTTGAAATTTCCGGACAAGCGTAACGTGTACTGTACCAAATTAATTCGCACTTCCCTCGATGAAAAACAAAAAGAAATCAATTTGCACCACACAAGAGAGTCTAGTCCCGTGTACTGTACCAAATCAATTCGCACTACAAATGCCATTCAAAATTTGAATTCATGTTATGTTCAATTAAAATATTTCGCTACGAGGGGGGCGGCATGGACGAACCCTAGCCCGCCGCCACCCACCACACCTCCTCTCCCCACCCCCTCGCCACCGCCAGGTGACGCCACCGGGCAAAGCCCCGGTGGTGGTCGGTGGCGGCGGGGTCTTATCCCTCGCGCGACCTTGTCTACAGCGGCGGACTCTGTTGCGGAACGCGGTAATTTCAAAAAATTTCCTATGATCATGCAAGATCTATCTATGTGATGCATAACAACAAGAGGGGAGAGTGTGTCCACGTACCCTCGTAGACCGAAAGCGGAAGCGTTATGACAACACAGTTGATGTAGTCATATGTCTTCATGATCCGACCGATCTTAGCACCGAACGTACGTCACCTCCGCGATTAGCACACGTTTAGCTCGGCGACATCCCTCGTACTCTTGATCCAGTTGAGGCTGAGGGAGAGTTTCGTCAGCACGACAGCATGGTGATGGTGATGATGAAGTTACCGGTGCAGGGCTTCGCCTAAGCACTACAACGATATGACCTAGGTGTGTAACTATGGAGGGGGCACCACACACGGCTAATCAATGTCAACTTGTGTGTCCTAGGGTACTCCCTGCCCCCGTATATAAAGGAGCAAGGGGGGATGCCGGCCGGCCCTTGGGCGCACCAAGGAGGGGAGGAATCCTCCTCCTAGTAGGAGTAGGACTCCCCCTTTCCTAGTCCAACTAGGAGGGGGAAGGGGGAAGGAAGGAGAGGGAGAGGGAGAAGGAAAGAGGCGTTGCGCCCCCTCCCCTAGTCCAATTCGGACTCCCCTTGGGTGGGGGGGGGCACCACCTCCTGGGCTACCGCCCTCTCTCTCCCATAAGGCCCACTAAGGCCCAATACTTCCTCGGGGGGTTCCGGTAGCCCCTCCGACACTCTGGTTTTCTCCGAAATCACCCGGAACACTTCCGGTGTCCGAATATAGCCGTCCAATATATCAATCTTTATGACTCGACCATTTCGAGACTCCTCGTAATGTCCGTGATCACATCCGTGACTCCGAACTACCTTCGGTACATCAAAACACATAAACTCATAATACCGATCGTCATCGAGCGTTAAGTGTGCGGACCCTACGGGTTCGAGAACTATGTAGACATGACCGAGACACGTCTCCGGTCAATAATCAACAGTGGAACTTGGATGCTCGTATTGGTTCCTAGATATTCTACAAAGATCTTTATCAGTCAAACCGCATAACGACATATGTTCTTCCCTTTGTCATCGGTATGTTACTTTCCTGAGATTCGATCGTCGGTATCTCAATACCTAGTTCAATCTCGTTACCGACAAGTATCTTTACTCGTTCCGTAATACTTCATCCCGCATCTAACTCATTAGTTACAATGCTTGCAAAGCTTATAGTGATGAATATTACCAAGAGGGCCCAGAGATACCTCTCCGAAACACGGAGTGACAAATCCTAATCTCGATCTATGCCAACCCAACAAACACCTTCGGAGACACCTGTAGAGCACCTTTATAATCACCCTTTTATGTTGTGACGTTTGGTAGAACACAAAGTGTTCCTCCGGTATTCAGGAGTTGCATAATCTCAGTCTGAGGAACTTGTATAAGTCATGAAGAAAGCAGTAGCAATGAAACTAACACGATCATAATGCTAAGCTAACAGATGGGTCATGTCCATCACATCATTCTCCTAATGATGCTATCCCATTCATCAAATGACAATACATGTCTATGGTTTGGAAACATAACCATCTTTGATTAACGAGCTAGTCAAGTAGAGGCATACTAGGGACTATAGGTTTTGTCTATGTATTCACACATGTACTAAGTTTCCGGTTAATACAATTCTAGCATGAATAATAAACATTTATCATGAATTAAGGAAATAAATAATAACTTTATTATTGCCTCCAGGGCATATTTCCTTCAGTCTCCCACTTGCACTAGAGTCAATAATCTAGTTTACATAGTAATGATTCTAACACCCATGGAGCTTTGGTGCTGATCATGTTTTGCTCGTGAGAGAGGCTTAGTCAACGGGTCTGCAACATTCGGATCCATGTGTATCTTGCAAATCTCTATGTACCCTTCCGACACCTGATGACAGATGGAATTGAAGCGTCTCTTGATGTGCTTGGTTCTCTTGTGAAATCTGGATTCCTTTGCCAAGGCAATTGCACCAGTATTGTCACAAAAGATTTTCATTGGACCCGATGCACTAGGTATGACACCTAGATTGGATATGAACTCCTTCATCCAAACTCCTTCGTTTGTTGCTTCCGAAGCAGCAATGTACTCCGCTTCACACGTAGATCCCGCCATGACGCTTTGCTTGGAACTACACCAACTGACAGCTCCTCCATTCAATATAAATACATATCCGGTTTGCGACTTAGAGTCATCCGGATCAGTGCCAAAGCTTGCATCGACGTAACCATTTACGACGAGCTCTTTTTCACCTCCGTAAATGAGAAATATATCCTTAGTCCTTTTCAGGTATTTCAGGATGTTCTTGACCGATGTCCAGTGTTCCACTCCGGGATTACTTTGGTACCTCCTTACTATGCTTATAGCAAGACATACATCAGGTCTGGTACATAGCATTGCATACATGATAGAACCTATGGCTGAAGCATAGTGAATGACTTTCATTTTCTCTCTATCTTCTGTAGTGGTCGGGCTTTGAGTCTGACTCCACTTCACACCTTGTAACACAGGCAAGAACCCTTTCTTTGACTGATCCATTTTGAACTTCTTCAAAACTTTATCAAGGTATGTGCTTTGTGAAAGTCCAATTAAGCATCTTGATCTATCTCTACAGATCTTGATGCCCAATATGTAAGCAGCTTCTCCAAGGTCTTTCATAGAAAAACTCTTATTCAGGTATCCCTTTATGATATCCAGAAATTCTATATCATTTCCAATCAACAATATGTCATCTACATATAAGATCAGAAATGCTACAGAGCTCCCACTCACTTTCTTGTAAATACATGCTTCTCCAAAACTCTGTATAAAACCATATGATTTGATCACACTATCAAAGTGTTTATTCCAACTCTGAGAGGCTTGCACCAGTCCATAAATGGATCGCTGGAGCTTGCACACTTTGCTAGCACCCTTTGGATCGACAAAACCTCCCGGTTGCATCATATTCAACTCTTCTTCTAGAAATCCATTCAGGAATGCAATTTTGACATCCATTTGCCAAATTTCATAATCATAAAATGCATCAATTGCTAACATGATTTGGAAAGACTTAAGCATCACTACGGGTGAGAAAGTCTCATCGTAGTCAACTCCTTGAACTTGTCGAAAACCTTTCACAACAAGTCAAGCTTTGTAAATAGTAACATTGCCGTCTGCGTCGGTCTTCTTCTTAAAGATCCATTTATTTTCTATGGCTTTCTGATCATCGAGCAAGTCCACCAAAGTCCATACTTTGTTCTCATACATGGATCCCATCTCAAATTTCATGGCCTCAAGCCATTTTGCGGAATCTAGGCTCATCATCACTTCCTCATAGTTCGTAGGTTCATCATGGTCTAGTAACATGACTTCCAGAACAGGATTACCGTACCACTCTAGTGCGGATCTTACTCTGGAAGACCTACGAGGTTCGGTAGTAACTTGATCTGAAGCTTCGTGATCATCATCATTAGCTTCCTCACTAATTGGTGTAGGAATCACAGGAACTAATTTCTGTGATGAACCACTTTCCAATAAGGGAGCAGGTACAATTACCTCATCAAGTTCTACTTTCCTCCCACTCACTTCTTTCGAGAGAAACTCCTTCTCTAGAAATGATCCATTCTTAGCAACAAAGATTTTGCCTTCGGATCTATGATAGAAGGTGTACCCAATAGTTTCCTTTGGGTATCCTATGAAGACGCAGTTCTCTGATTTGGGTTCGAGCTTATCAGGTTGAAGCTTTTTCACATAAGCATCGCAGCCCCAAACTTTAAGAAACGACAACTTTGGTTTCTTGCCAAACCACAGTTCATAAGGTGTTGTCTCAACGGATTTAGATGGTGCCCTATTTAAAGTGAATGCAGCCGTCGCTAAAGCATAACCCCAAAATAATAGCGGTAAATCTGTAAGAGACATCATAGATCGCACCATATCTAATAAGGTACGGTTACGACGTTCGGACACACCATTTCGCTGAGGTGTTCCAGGTGGCGTTAATTGTGAAACTATCCCTTGTTGTTTCAAATGAAGTCCAAACTCGTAACTCAAATATTCTCCTCCACGATCAGATTGTAGAAACTTTATTTTCTTGCTAAGATGATTTCCACTTCACTCTGAAATTCTTTGAACTTTTCAAATGTTTCAGACTTATGCTTCATTAAGTAGATTTAACCATATCTGCTTAAATCATCTGTGAAGGTAAGAAAATAATGATACCCACCACGAGCATGAATACTCATTGGACCTCATACATCAGTATATATTATTTCCAACAAGTCAG
The DNA here is from genome assembly GCF_018294505.1 of Triticum aestivum. Lineage (NCBI taxonomy): Eukaryota > Viridiplantae > Streptophyta > Magnoliopsida > Poales > Poaceae > Triticum > Triticum aestivum. The sequence goes on from NC_057801.1 coordinate 148,349,183, forward strand.
TAGCTCGTTCCATTGTTCCGAAGAATGGAGTTTTAGTCATCTTGCCCATAAGGCACGGTTCGCAAGCACCAAGTGATTCATAATCATGTGATTCCAAAAGTCCATCAGCATGGAGTTTCTTCATGCGCTTTACACCGATATGACCCAAATGGCAGTGCCACAAATGAGCTGCACTATCATTATTAAATTTCAACATTTTGGCTTCAACACTATGAATATGTGTATTACTACTATCAAGATTCAACAAAAATAGACCACTCATCAGGGTTGCATGACCATAAAAGATATTACTCATATAAATAGAACTATCATTATTCTATGATTTAAATGAATAACTGTCTCGCATTAAACAAGATCCAGATATAATGTACATGCTCAATGCTGGCACAAAATAATAGTTATTCAGGTCTAATACTAATCCCGATGGTAGATGTAGAGGTAGCGTGCCGACCCCGGTCACATCAACCTTGGAACCATTTCCCACGCGCATTGTCACCCCGTCCTTAGCCACACTTCGCTTAATCCGTAGCCCCTGTTTCGAGTTGCAAATATGAGCAACAGAACCAGTATCAAATACCCAGGTGCTACTGTGAGCATTAGTTAAGTACACATCAATAACATGCATATCAAATATACCTTTCACTTTGCCATCCTTCTTATCCGCCAAATACTTGGGGCAGTTCCGCTTCCAGTGACCAGTCCCTTTGCAGTAGAAGCACTTAGTTTCAGGCTTAGGTCCAGACTTGGGTTTCTTCTCTTGAGCAGCAACCTTTTTGCCGTTCTTCTTGAAGTTCCTTTTCTTCCCTTTGCCCTTTTTCTTGAAACTAGTGGTCTTATTGACCATCAACAGTTTATGCTCCTTTTTGATTTCTACCTCCGTGGCCTTTAGCATCGCGAAGAGCTCGGGAATAGTCTTTTCCATCCCTTGCATATTATAGTTCATCACGAAGCCTTTATAACTTGGTGGCAGTGATTGAAGAACTCTGTCAATGACACAATCAAATGGAAGATCAACTCCCAGCGGAGTCAAGTGATTATGATACCCAGACATTTTGAGTATGTGTTCACTGGCAGAACTATTCTCCTCCATTTTGCAGTTGTAGAACTTGGTGGAGACTTCATATCTCTCAACTCGGGCATTTGCTTGAAATATTAACTTCAACTCTTGGAACATCTCATATGCTCCATGACGTTCAAAACGTCTTTGAAGTCCCGATTCTAAGCCGTAAAGCATGTCACACTGAACTATCGAGTAGTCATTAGCTTTGCTCTGCCAGACGTTCTTAACGTCATTAGTAGCATCTGCAACAGGCCTGACACCCAATGGTGCTTACGGGACGTAATTCTTCTATGCAGCAATGAGGATAATTCTCAAGTTACGGACCCAGTCCGTGTAGTTCCTGCCATCATCTTTCAACTTAGCTTTCTCTAGGAACGCATTAAAATTCAAAGGAACGGTAGCACAGGCCATTGATCTACAACAACATAGACATGCAAAATACTATCAGGTACTAAGTTCATGATAAATTAAAGTTCAATTAATCATATTACTTAAGAACTCCCACTTACATAGACATCCCTCTAATCATCTAAGTGATCACGTGATCCAAATCAACTAAACCATGTCTGATCATCACGTGAGATGGAGTAGTTTTCAATGGTGAACATCACTATGTTGATCATATCTACTATATGATTCACACTCGATCTTTTGGTCTCAGTGTTCCGAGGCCATATCTGCATATGCTGGGCTCGTCAAGTTTAACCCGAGTATTCTGCGTGTGCAGAACTGGCTTGCACCTGTTGTATGTGAATGTAGAGCTTACCACACCCGATCATCACGTGGTGTCTCGGCACGAGAACTGTAGCAACGGTGCATACTCAGGGAGAACACTTGTACCTTGAAATTTAGTAAGGGATCATCTTATAATGCTACAGATGTTTTAAGAAAAATAAGATGCATAAAGGATAAACATCACATGCAATCAAAATATGTGACATGATATGGCCATCATCATCTTGTGCTCATGATCTCCATCACTGACGCATCGTCATGATCTCCAATGTCACCGGCGCGACACCTTGATCTCCATCGTAGCATCGTTGTCGATTCGCCACCTATTGTTACTACGACTACCGCTACCGCTTAGAGATAAAGTAAAACAATTACATGGTGATTGCATTGCATACAATAAAGCGACAACCATATGGCTCCTGTCAGTTGCCGATAACTTTGTTACAAAACATGATCATCTCATACAACAATTTATGTCACATCATGCTTGACCATATCATATCACAACAAGCCCTGCAAAAACAAGTTAGACGCCCTCTACTTTGTTGTAGCAAGTTTTACGTGGCTGCTACGGGCTTCTAGCAAGAACCGTTCTTAACTATGCATCAAAACCACAATGATTTTTTGTCAAGTGTGCTGTTTTAACCTTCAACAAGGACCGGGGGTAACCACACCCGATTCAACTAAAGTTGCAGAAACAGACACTCACCAGCCACCTATGTGCAAAGCACGTCGGTAGAACCAGTCTCGCGTAAGCGTACGCGTAATGTTGGTCTGAGCCGCTTCATCCAACAATACCGCCAAATCAAAGTATGTCATGCTGGTAAGTAGTATGACTATTATCGCCCACAACTCTTTGTGTTCAACTCATGCATATAACATCTACGCATAGACCTGGCTCGGATGCCACTGTTGGGGACGCGGTAATTTCAAAAAAATCCTACGATCATGCAAGATCTATCTATGTGATGCATAGCAACGAGAGGGGAGAGTGTGTCCATGTACCCTCATAGACCGAAAGCGGAAGCGTTATGAAAATGCGGTTGATGTAGTCGTATGTCTTCACGATCCGACCGATCTTAGCACCGAACGTACAACACCTCCGCGATCAACACACGTTTAGCTTGGGGACGTCCCTCGTACTCTTGATCTAGTTGAGGCCGAGGGCGAGTTTCTTCAGCACGACGGCATGGTGACAGTGATGATGAAGTTACAGGCGCACGGCTTCGCCTAAGCACTACGACGATATGACTGAGGTGTGTAACTATAGAGGGGGCACCGCACATGGCTAAACAATGTCAACTTTTGTGTCCTAGGGTGCCCCCTGCCCCCGTATATACAGGAGCAAGGGGGAGGCCGACCGGGCCTTGGGTGCGCCAAGGAGGGGAGGAGTCCTCCTCCTAGTAGGAGTATGACTCCCCCTTTCCTAGTCCAACTAGGAGGCAGAAGGGGGAAGGAAGGAGAGGGAGAGGAAGAGGGAAAGAGGGGCTGCGCCCCCTCCCCTAGTCCAATTCAGACTTCCCTTAAGGAGAGGGGCGGCGGGCCACTGCCTGGGCTGCTGCCCTCTCTCTCCCCTAAGGCCCACTAAGGCCCAATACTTCCTCGGGGAGTTCCGGTAACCCCTCCGGCACTCCGGTTTTCTCTGAAATCACCCGGAACACTTCTGGTGTCCGAATATAGCCGTCCAATATATCAATCTTTATGTCTTGACCATTTCGAGACTCATCGTCATGTCTGTGATCACATCCGGGATTCTGAACTACCTTCGGTACTTCAAAACACATAAACTCATAATACCGATCGTCATCGAGCGTTAAGCGTGCGGACCCTACGGGTTCGAGAACTATGTAGACATGACCGAGACACGTCTCTGGTCAATAACCAATAGTGGAACCTGGATGCTCATATTGGTTCCTACGTATTCTATGAAGATCTTTATCGGTCACACCGCATAACAACATAGGTTGTACCCTTTGTCATCGGTATGTTACTTGCCCAAGATTCGATCATCGGTATCTCAATACCTAGTTCAATCTCATTACCGGCAAGTCTCTTTACTTGTTATGTAAGACTTCATCCCGCAACTAACTCATTAGTTACAATGCTTGCAAGGCTTATAGTGATGAGTATTACCGAGAGGGCCCAAAGATACCTCTCCGAAACACGGAGTGACAAATCCTAATCTCGATCTATGCCAACCCAACAAACACCTTTGAAGACACTTGTAGAGCACCTTTGTAATCACCCTTTTACGTTGTGACGTTTGGTAACACACAAAGTGTTCCTTCGGTATTCAGGAGTTGCATAATCTCATAGTCTAAGGAACTTGTATAAGTCATGAAGAAAGCAGTAGTAATGAAACTAACATGATCATAATGCTAAGCTAACGGATGGGTCATGTCCATCACATCATTCTCCTAATGATGTGACCCCGTTCATCAAATGACAACACATGTCTATGGTTAGGAAACATAACCATCTTTGATTAACGAGCTAGTCAAGTTGAGGCATAGTAGGGACTATAGGTTTTGTCTATGTATATGTACTAAGTTTCCGGTTAATACAATTCTAGCATGAATAATAAACATTTATCATGAATTAAGGAAATAAATAATAACTTTATCATTGCCTCTAGGGCATATTTCCTTCAGATTCCTCCCCCGCCCGGCCTGGTTGGCAGGGATCCGGCTGGTGCGGCGTGCGACACTGGACAACGTGTTACTCAGGCGGTTCGTGGGTGCCGGGGAGTTGGCCTCGGGCTCCTTCAATAGCGTGGTGGTCGGCTTGGATGGGGAGTGACTCGGGGAAAGGAGCTTCAAGGCGGCAGTTGCGAGCTGCCGATCTGGCGCGGCTTGAAGGGCGGCGGTGTGCTCGTGCTCTCGAGCTGGTGCGCTAGAAGGGAGACGTGTTGCTCATGCTCTCGTACAGGTGTGGCCAGAGGAGCCGCAGGAGCCGTGGTGCATTGGGACGTAAGATCTAGCTTGGTGTTGCCAGATCTGGCTCCGGTGGTGATGTTCGGGCTGCTTGGCCGGTCATCTCTGCATGGTGCAGGTGATGATGGTAGGGAAGTTCTCGCCTTTGGTTCCTCGCCTGGTGGTGTCGCCAAGGCTGACTGCTGCTGGGCACCGTGGTGGTGTTGGTGGTTGTGGTGTGCTTTGCAGGGTGGTGCCGGCTGTTTGGTGGAGGTTTGGAGGCGAGCAGGGCATGGCGAGGGCATTCGCCGGATCCTGGCAAGGAGTGCTACTAGTAGGTGGCTGCAGGTGGAGCGCCAGCAACGGTGGCGGCGGCGGTGTTGGATCAGCCATGGGGGCGATGGCGCCGAGATGGCCTGCCAGGAAGGTTTCCTGGCATGCATCGGGATTCTGGCCGCCTCCTTGTGAGGGGATCACGGCGATGCCCCGGTGGAGATGGCGCCGGAGTGAGGTTGGAGGGGCGGGCCAGATCCAATCTAGCGGCAGTCTCTCGGTGTCAATGAAGGCCGATGGAGGAGATCTGGCTTTTGCTCCGCTTGGAGGATGTGGTTGCATCTCGCCGACGATGTTGGTAGAGGTCTGGTTCACGCTCTCTCGGCGGTGCGGTTGGTGTTGGACCACGGCTATGCAGCTTCGGCGGATTTGCTGTGGTGACGGCGGTGCGAGGCTTCAGGAACGGTGCTGCCCGGTACCTCATCAGAGTGGAGATGCGCAACATTACAGATGAAAATCTTGTCCGGTTTTGGCCGGTCGGCGTCGATGGCACCCGCGGGTGTCGTTCCCCTCTCTGGAGGCGACGTCGAATGTGTCGCCATCTCCCTCGTGCTTGGTATTGGCAGTTGTCTCCGAGCGAAAGCCTTGGTCCTCTGGAGCGGCATGATGGCAGCGCCTGCGACGTCGTTTCTCTTTTTGGAGCATCATGCGAGGAGACTGAGTTTCCTGTTGGCATTCCTCCGGTGTTAGTCGTGGCCCTAACCACTCTCTTCCGGTGCTATGTATGGTCGTCGCGGATGAATCCAAAGGAAGCTGGAGTTGTTGTTCTTCGGAGGTGTTCGGTGTCGATCAAGACACGACGAGGTTTTTCGGTTTTGGGCAGGTTTTTCCGTGTTCTAATTGTGTTGTCGTGTGTGGCTGTCCCGAGGATAGCCGAATGTGGTGTTGTGCTACGCTCATTGTTCGCAGTGAGTGGTAGATGTTATGTACTATTTTTCTCTCCTTCTATAAAGCTATGGTACGCAATTTGCATACTCTCGAAAAAAATATTTTGCTACGTGTATAATGCATGCAACCTGCTACTCAAAGGAACGTTTTAGTGCATTCCAAACATATATACTACCGCTTCAATATGAAATAAATTTGAATTCGTTTCTCTATTTGAATAAGATCTACAATCATGATTGTTGTCAAGTTAAACCATTTGAATTCGTTTCTCCATTTTAATGAGATCTACAATAATCATTATTATCATGTTAAACCATCGTTTGTATATTATCTTCATAGCACACCACATGATTACTATCGAGTTAGATATGAACTATGTGTACTATATGAACTCGAACTCGATTTTTTGAATCCACTTTATGTTGATTTCAAATCATAGTACATTTCAAGCTCTAGCTAGATCTTCATAATCTAAACCATGTCTCATATGTATAATGTGTTTATCACATAATGTATGGTGCCCCGCCCCCTACGCCTACAAGTATTTAGATGTGAGGTGCAAACGCCTCACATTATCACAAATTCAAATAAAATGTGAGATTGTTCGATATATAATATGGTTTAGATTGTTAGATATTTAGTTGTGAGCTACAAACACATTATCACAAATTGAAATAAAATGTGAGGTTGTTTGATGTATAGTATGGTTTATATTGTTCGATATTTAGTTGTGAGTTGCAAACGCCACACATTATCACATTATGGTATAACATCTCCAAAACCACACCATGTGTATCACCACTATATTCATGCATGCATATGTTTATAACACTATGATCTCCTATTCAAATATATGAATCCACTTTAATATTGAATTATGATCTTTGTTAGTCTCTTACACCCACACAATCCTCTAACCTTTGTAGCTAGCACTAACTTTCTCTCATGCATGCACACACCCTCATCGCCCTCCCCCTCCCTCAGCATTCTATCCATCGCGCACATTCATTTTTTCTTTAGGTCGTTCTCCCACGGTCTCCACAACTCCTTTCTGACACACACTGATCGATAAACCTCTCCAGCGATGTCTGCCTACCACATACACACACACACACAGACACACACACCTTCCATCTCCTCCTTTCTATGTCCATGCCTCGTGTCTCTCATACGGTCCCACACACCTGTAAACTCTCGCCCTCTTTTAATTGATCTCACAATCGCACACTCCTCCCCCTATCTAGCTAGTAGGCCTCTCACACCGCCTCTTAGCTCCATTCTCTCTGTCTACCCATCTCGCTGGGCCTTATTTGCCTCTAACAAATGGATGTACATCGACCGATCTCTCGCTATACATGTAGCTAGCTAGGTCATTATAACTCGTTTTCCCCATGTGCCGATCGATCTACCTCATTAGTTATGCTCTCCCTTCATCCGACACACAACAATTGATCTAGCAAGCTAGTTAGGCCTGCTTACCAAACACATGGTCCCCCTTCATCATCCAAGCATGCCTCCCGACACATCTATCATGCACACACAGAAACACATCCCCACTCTTATTGATAATATTGCAGTTCTACCCTCAGTTTGTCTAGTAGGCCTCTCCCACCATCTTCGAGAAGCAACTATACCACCCATCCAGCACTCTCTCTCTCTCTCTCTCTCTCTGTCCCAACCTATTTCCTGTCCTTCACTTATCTATGGATGTCGACTCATCTCCCTCAAGACATAGCTGGGTCTCTCCTTCCCAACATATATATGAGTCGGCCTACGTCTCTAGTTAGGTCTCTGACGCCCTCCCCCCAACACACATCGATACATCGAGCGCTCTAGTCATGTCTCCCTCCCACACACAAACTTGCCATGTGCCCTCTGACATTCCGGTAGGTCAGTCGCTCTATATCTTTGACATGCACATACACAGTTTTGATGGCTCTCTTCATCGATCTCGCACCCACCCACTTGGTCCTCTCTTCGACTCTATCGATATATATGACCCCTCCCTCTCTTCTAGTATCTCCCCCTCTATAGGTGATATAGATAGGCCTCTATTTCACACACATTGCATGTGTCAAATTATTGTTTGAGATATCATCGACACATATTCCCAAAAATACATTCATGAAATCAACCCCCAACAAAAAACTCGCACGAATGCACACACCATCTGTCTAGGTTTGTATCTCTCTCACAGACACCCACGTAGGTGGGGTACATGCACGAAGAGAAGAGGTGCACGCACGCCGCATGTACTCCCGTCTCTTTCCCAACCACCACTACAAAAAAATACACTTCCGTGATGATACGTGTTTCTCACAGTAGATCGTGTTTTCTGTCATGCATGTACATCCATGACGATTTTATGACAGAATCAAGATAGCCATACCTGTGCTGTCGTAGAAGTGTTCCATGACATTACCAAAATTATCATCACGGAAGTGTCCACTTCCATGACGATAAATCGCGCGTCATAGAAGTGCTTTCGTCAAGGGTGACCAACACGTGGCATCCACCATAACGGGACGCCGTTAACCGCCGTTAACCTATCGGGTCCTTTTTTGGATCCGATAACCCGCTAACAGCCACGACCAATGCCGATTTTCCACGTGTAAAATTCTCATTGGCTCACGGTTCCACGCGTCAGCTCCGCGTTGGCACAGGTGTCACTCATCCAACGGTCAAGATGTGATAACCCACAAGTGTAGGGGATCGCAACATCTTTCGAGGGTGAAGTACAACCCAAATTTATTGATTCGACACAAGGGGAGCCAAAGAATATTCTTGAGTATTAGAAGTTGAGTTGTCAATTCAACCACACCTGGATAACTTAGTATGTGCAGCAAGGTATTTAGTAGCAACATGGTATGATAATAATGGTAACAGTAGCAAAAGTAAAGATAAATGTTTTTGGGTTTTTGTAGTAGTTGTAACAGTAGCAACGGAAAAGTAAATAAGCGAAGAACAATATGTGAAAAGCTCATAGGCAATGGATCAGTGATGGATAATTATGCCGGATGCAATTCCTCATGTAATAGCTATAACATAGGGTGACACTGAACTAGCTCCAGTTCATCAATGTAATGTAGGCATGTATTCCGTAAATAGTCCTACGTGCTTATGGAAAAGAACTTGCATGACATCTTTTGTCCTACCCTCCCGTGGCAGCGGGGTCCTAGTGGAAACTAAGGGATATTAAGGCCTCCTTTTAATAGAGAACTGGACCAAAGCATTAACACATAGTGAATACATGAACTCCTCAAACTACGGTCATCACCGAGAAGTATCCCGATTATTGTCACTTCGGGGTTGTCGGATCATAAGACATAGGTGACTATAGACTTGCAAGATAGGATCAAGAACACACATATATTCATGAAAACATAATAGGTTCAGATCTGAAATCATGGCACTTGGGCCCTAGTGACAAGCATTAAGCATAGCAAAGTCATAGCAACATCAATCTCAGAACATAGTGGATACTAGGGATCAAAGCCTAACAAAACTAACTAGATTACATGGTAAATCTCATCCAACCCATCACCGTCCAGCAAGCCTACGATGGAATTACTCACGCACATCGGTGAGCATCATGAAATTGGTGATGGAGGATGGTTGATGATGACGACGGCGACGAATCCCCCTCTCCGGAGCCCCGAACGGACTCCAGATCAGCCCTCCCGAGAGAGATTAGGGCTTGGTGGAGGCTTTGTGTCGTAAAACGCGATGAAACTTTCTCTCTGATTTTTTTCTCCGCGAGACGGAATATATGGAGTTGGAGTTGAGGTCGGTGGAGGTCCAGGGGGCCCACGAGATAGGGGGCACGCCTTACAGGGGGGCGCCCCCCTGTCTCGTGGACAGGCCCTGGGCCCCCTGGTGTATTTCTTTCGCCTAGAAATTCTTATTAATTCCAAAAAGTGCCTTCGTGGATTTTCAGGACATTCCGAGAACTTTTCTTTTCTACCCATAAAACAACATCATGGTAGTTTTGCTGAAAACAACGTCAGTCCGGGTTAGTTTCATTCAAATCATGCAAGTTAGAGTTCAAAACAAGGGCAAAGGTGTTTGGAAAAGTAGATACGTTGGAGACGTATCAACTCCTCCAAGCTTAAACCTTTGCTTGTCCTCAAGAAATTTAGTTGATAAACTGAAAGTGATAAAGAAAAACTTTTACAAACTCTGTTTGCTCTTGTTGTTGTTAACATGAAAAGCCAGCATTCAAGTTTCAGCAAATATTATGAACTAACCATACTCACAGTAACACCTGGGTCTCACAATTACTCATATCAATAGCATAATCAGCTAGCGAGCCATAATAATAAAACTCGGATGACAACACTTTCTCAAAACAATCATAACATGATATAACAAAGTGGTATCTCGCTAGCCCTTTTTGAGATCGCAAAACATAATTGCAGAGCACCTTTAAAGATCGAGGACTGACTAAACATTGTAATTCATGGTAAAAGAGATCCAGTCAAGTCATACCCAATATAAACCAATAGAAATGAATGCAAATGACAGTGTGCTCTCCAGCGGGTGCTTTTTAATAAGAAGGGTGATGACTCAACATAAAAGTAAATAGATAGGCCCTTCGCAGAGGGAAGCAGGGATTTGTAGAGGTGCCAGAGCTCGATTTTAAAATAGAGATTGAATAACATTTTGACCGGCATACTTTCACTGTCAACGCAACAACTATGAGATGGCTGTATCTTCTATACTACATGCATTATAGGCAGTTCCCAAACAGAATGGTAAAGGTTTATACTCCCCCAACCACCAACAAGCATCAACTTATGGCTTGCTCGAAACGACGAGTGCCTCCAACTAACAACAGCCCTGGGGGAGTTTTGTTCAATTATTTTGATTTCCTTTGATCTTTTTGGATCATGGGACTGGGCATCCCGGTTACCGGCCCTTTCTCGTGAATGAGGAGTGGAGTCCACTCCTCGTGAGAATAACCCACCTAGCATGGAAGATATAGGCAGCCCTAGTTGCAACATGAGCTGCTCGAGCATACAAAACAAAATTTCATTTGAAGGTTTGGAGTTTGGCACATACAAATTTACTTGGAACGGCAGGTAAATACCGCATATAGGAAGGTATGATGGACTCATATGGAACAACTTTGGGGTTTAAGGAGTTTGGATGCACAAGTAGTATTCCCGCTTAGTACAGGTGAAGGCTAGCAAAAGACTGGGAAGCGACCAACTGAGAGAGCGACAACAGTCATAAACATGCATCAAAATTAATTTACACCGAGTACAAGCATGAGTAGGATATAATCTACCATGAACATAAATATCGTGAAGGCTATGTTGATTTGTTTCAACTACATGCGTGAACATGTGCCAAGTCGAGTCACTCAATTTATTCAAAGGAGGATACCACCCCATTATACCACATCATAATCATTCTAATAGCATGTTGGCACGCAAGGTAAACCCTTATAACTCATAGCTAATCAAGCATGGCACAAGCAACTATAATCTCTAAATGTCACTGCAAATATGTTTACTTCATAATAAGCTGACTCAGAAACGATGAACTCATCATATTTACAAAAACAAGAGAGGTCGAGTTCATACCAGCTTTTCTTAGCCCAATAAGTCCATCATATGTCGTCATTATTGCCTTTCACTTGCACGACTGAGCGATGTGTATAATAATAAGAGTGCACGTGCATTGGACTAAGCTGGAATCTGCAAGCATTCAACTCAAAAGAGAAGACAAGTAATATGGGCTCTAAATTAAATAAACAATCATGCATATGAGAGCCACTAAGCATTTTCAATATGGTCTTCTCGACCTCCAAAGGAAAGAAAAGAAAATAAAACTATTTACACGAGAAAGCTCCCAACAAGTAAGAGGAACTTAGAAATCTTTTTGGGTTTTCATTTTAATTTCTACTACAAGCATGGAAACTAAACTAACTATTTTTTTTTGGTTTTTCTCAAGGTTTATCAAACACACAAGAAGAAAACTAGAAAAAAGAATTTAAACTAGCATGGATAATACAATGAAAGAGTATGAGCACCGACGACTAGTGTGTGAACATGAATGTAAAGTCGGTGATATATACGTACTCCCCCAAGCTTAGGCTTTTGGCCTAAGTTGGTCTAATACCAAGGATCGCCTGGCTGATATCCATAAGTGAAACCAGGGTTGTACTGAGATGCAGCGGCAACCGCCTCCTGAGTTGCAGCGTGTTGGCGAGCTGCCTCCACTCCCCTCTCGTATTCAGCTGCTTCCTCCCTGGTGACAACATATCTTCCTTTTGCCTGATAATCAAAAAGGTAGGGAGCAGGAAGAGTAACAGGGACGACATTGCGTCTGTCATAGATTAGTCGATAATGGAGGAATTATTCATTCCTCTCAAGAAAATGATGATTAAGCATAGCTTCTTTATCCAAATAAATAGGAGGTAAAATCATATCCCCCTCTCGTGGGGCTATATTAAGATCATTAGCCACACGGGTTGCATAAAATTCCTCCAAAGAAATTTCCCTTTCTACTATTATTCTGCAACCTTCGTGCAACTATTGCCCCCAAGTTATAACCTTTATAACCTAACACAACACTCTTGAGGACACACAGATCATGGACACACATGTGACATGCTTCATCCTTACCGTTAATACATCTACCAATGAAGAGAGCAAAATAATGTATAGCAGGAAAATGAATGCTCCCTATGGTAGCTTGTGCTATGTCCCTAGATTCTCCCACAGTAATACTAGCAAGAAAATCTCTAAATTCAGATTTGTGAGGATCATTAATATTACCGCACTGCGGGAGTTTGCAAGCATTTGTAAAATCCTCTAAGTCCATGGTGTAAGATGTATCATAAATATCAAATAGAACACTAGGAGAATTACGCGTACAGTTATATTTAAACCTCCGCACAAAGGAATCAGTCAATTGATAGTACCGAGGACACTTATCTTGTAAGAAGTCCTCCAGCTCAGCATTACGCACATACGCGTCAAATTCCTCCTTAAAGCCTGCTCTGACCATAAAATCATCGGATGGCCACTCACAAGCTCGTACATTCGCGTCCCTTGGCAATGCAACATCTTGCTCACGTATAGCAATCCCGGGCTCTTCCTTTGCCAAGGAACCACCTTGGTACATTCTTCTAAGCATATTTCTTTTTCTGAAAATTTCTGAAATATTTAGTAACTTCAAAATAGAAGTGCATAAAACTAAACAAGATTGATAGCAACTAGTCCTACAAGTGCCTAGAGCCTATATCATGCATTAGAAATGCTTGGGACCTCATAAATTTAACATGCAAGCTCAAGAACATGGTCACCTAAGCAGCAAAAATTTGCAATGAATAAAGCACTAGACCAAAAACTAATTGGACCAATGGAGGAGTCACATACCAAGCAACAATCTCCAAAAGCAGTTTTGTGAATGGAGCTTTGATCTAAGAGATCGAAAATCGCAGCAAAACGAGCTAGAACTCGTGCTTGAGCTGGATGGGGATTTTTTTGGGTAGAAGATGAAGTGTGTGGATGCTGGCATAAGTGGAGGGGAGCCACAAGGGGCCCACGAGATAGGTGGGTGCACCCTATAGGGGGGGGGGGGCGCCCTCCACTCTCGTGGCCTGGTGCTTGCCCCTCCTGCAGTGTTTTTAGTGCCTAAAATCCTCAAATATTCCAGAAAAAATCATACTAAATTTGCAGGGCATTTGGAGCACTTTTATTTTCGGACTATTTTTTAATGCACGGATAATTCAGAAAACAAACGGATAATACTATTTTTTCCCTTTATTTATCTAAATAACAGAAAGTAAAAAGAGGGTACAGAAGGTTGTGCCTTCTAGTTTCATCCATCTCATGATCATCAAAATGAACCCACTAACAAGGTTGATCAAGTCTTGTTAAGAAACTCATTCCGAATAGCACGGAACCGGAGAAATTTCGAATAACACTAAGTTACCTCAACGGAGATATGAAAATCCCCAACAATAAGAATATCATACTTTTTCTTGACAGTAGAGAGAGGAAATTCAAAACCTCCAAAAATAATAGTTGGAACTTTTTCAATAGAATTGATGCTATGAACTTGAGATTGTTTCCTCGGAAAGTGTACCGTATGCTCATTACCATTAACATGAAAAGTGACATTGCCTTTGTTGCAATCAATAACAACCCCTACAGTGTTAAGAAAAGGTCTACCAAGGATAATAGACATACTATCGTCCTCGGGAATATCAAGAATAACAAAGTCCGTTAAGATAGTGACATTTGCAACCACAACAGGCACATCCTCACAAATACCGACATGTATAACAATTGATTTATCAGCCATTTGCAAAGATATTTCAGTAGGTGTCAACTTATTCAATTCAAGTCTACGATATAAGGAGAGAGGCATAACACTAACACCGGCTCCAAGATCACATAAAGCAGTTCTAACATAGTTTCGTTTAATGGAGCATGGTATAGTCGATACCCCTGGATCTCCAAGTTTCTTTGGTATTCCACCCTTAAAGGTGTAATTAGCAAGCATGGTGGAAATTTCAGCTTCTGATATCTTTCTTTTGTTTGTAATGACATCCTTCATATACTTAGCATAAGGATTTAGTTTCAGCATATCAGTTAAACGCATACGTAAGAAAATAGGTCTAATCATTTCAGCAAAGCGCTCAAAATCTTCATCATCCTTTGACTTGGATGGTTTAGGAGGAAATGGCATGGGTTTCTGAACCCATGGTTCTCTTTCTTTACCGTGCTTCCTAGCAACAAAATCTCTCTTATCATAACATTGATTCTGATTGTGGGTTATCAAGATCAACAACAGGTTCAACCTCTACTTCATTGCTCTTGCTAGGTTGAGCATCAGCATGAACATTATCATTAACATTATCACTAGGTTCATGTTCATCACCTGATTGTGTTTCAGCATCAGAGATAGAAATATCATTGGGATTCTCAGGTGTGTCTACAGTAGGATCACTAGAAGCATGCAAAGTCCTATCATTTTTCTTTTTCTTCTTTTTGGAAGAACTAGGTGCCTCTAAATTATTTCTTTGAGAATCTTGCTCGATTCTCTTAGGGTGGCCTTTAGGATACAAAGGTTCCTGAGTCATTCTACCAGTTCTAGTAGCCACTCTAACAGCAAAGTCATTTTTATTATTTAATTCATCAAGCAAATCATTTTGAGCTTTAAGTACTTGCTCAGCTTGAGTAGCAACCATGGAAGCATATTTGCTAACGAGGTGAAGTTTATCTTTAACTCTAGCCAGATTATCACTTACATGTCCTATCTTGAAAGCATTATTCTTTAACTCTCTACCAACATAAGTGTCGGTGTCAAAACCGGCGGATCTCGGGTAGGGGGTCCCGAACTGTGCGTCTAGGCGGATGGTAACAGAAGACAAGGGACACGATGCTTTTACCCAAGTTCGGGCCCTCTCGATGGAGGTAAAACCCTACTCCTGCTTGATTAATATTGATGATATGGGTAGTACAAGAGTTGATCTACCACGAGATCAGAGAGGCTAAACCCTAGAAGCTGGCCTATGGTATGATTGTTGTTTGTCCTATGGACTAAAACTCTCCGGTTTATATAGACACCGGAGAGGGCTAGGGTTACACAGAGTCAGTTACAATGGGAGGAGATCTTCATATTGTATCACCAAGCTTGCCTTCCACGCCAGGGAAAGTCCTATTCGGACACGGGACAGAGTCTTCAATCTTGTATCTTCATAGTCTGGGAGTCCGACCAAAGGTCATAGTCCGGCCATCCGGACACCCCCTAATCTGGGACTCCCTCAGTAGCCCCTGAACCAGGCTTCAATGACAACGAGGCCGGCGCGCGAATTGTCTTCAGCATTGCAAGGCGGGTTCCTCCTCCGAATACTTCATAGAAGATGTTGAACATAAGGATAGTGTCCGGCTTTGCAAAATAAGTTCCAAATACCACCGTAGAGAGAATAACATTTGCACAAATCCAATCTGCTGACGTATTCCGCAGCGTGACATCACGCCACGGCCAAGCCTTTATTCGAATAATTTTACTGTTCCACCTCAGCGCGTTTAGCGAGACGGTTTCCTTGGCACGTCTTGTCAAAGCAGAGATCGTCTCCCCTTATTCCGGGATTCTCATCAATACGGGCGTGGGTAACCCAACCGCGCCATTAACCGCGGCGCTTGGGAGATAAGCGAGTTTTATTAGGCTGGTGGGAGCTTGTAGTTTTGGCCGCCCATATAAGGGGATAAGGATCTACCCTTTCCATTTACGCCTTCTTCCTCCTTTGCTTATCCATCCCTGCGCACTCGAGCTCCAGCGCCCAAGTCCGCACTTCCCACCTCAACCTTCTCCAATCATGTCCGGAGCGGGAGGTAGATGGATGGCCTCCTCCGTCATGGAGGGGCAAGTCAAAAAGTTGAGGAAGGCTGGATACTTGTCTGACGACAT
The DNA here is from genome assembly GCF_018294505.1 of Triticum aestivum. Taxonomy (NCBI): domain Eukaryota; kingdom Viridiplantae; phylum Streptophyta; class Magnoliopsida; order Poales; family Poaceae; genus Triticum; species Triticum aestivum. Next base: position 148,365,542 of record NC_057801.1, read on the forward strand.
CGCGCACCGGCTTCCGGATGAGGGGCAACTCATCCCACCCCTAGGCCCCATGAGAGGGTTGTATTTCTCCCCCATTTCCTCCGCGAACTGGGCTTTCCTCTTCACCCGTTCGTCCGGGGGCTCATGTTCTACTATGGCCTGGACTTCCACGATCTGGCCCCGAACTTCATCCTCAACATCTCGGCGTTCATCGTCGTGTGCGAGGTCTTCCTGCGCATACAAACCCACTTTGGCCTATGGCTGAAGATCTTCAGCGTCAAGCCGAAGGTCGTGGGCGGCTGCCAAGCGGAGTGCGGAGGCGCCATGGTGGGCAAGATAGCCAACGTTACATGGCTCGAGGGCGCCTTCGTAGAGACCATCAAAGGGTGGCAATCGGGGTGGTTCTATATCACCGAGCCGCGTGACCCTGAATGGGCAGCGGCCCGCGAATTCCGATCTGGCATCCTCACACGCCTCACATCTTGGAAAGAGACGGGCCTGTTGTGGGGTAATTCGGCAGAAGTGACCGGACTTCAAACCTGCATCAAGGACCTGATCGGCAGGAAGGTTAAACTTGTCACCGTAGTCGAGGTCATGCTCTTCCGCCGGATTCTCCCGTGTCAACGACGGGCTTTCAACTTGTGGGAGTTCGACCCGGCCCAGCACCAGACTCTGTCCCGGCTCTTCAACACAAAGCACGAGGATGCCTGGAAGGTGCTATTCAAGAGCTCCGAGGTCTCCCCTCCCGTCACCGAGGATCGCAGATTCTGTGCCAAGCGCCAAGCCAGCGCGGCGAGCTTAATTTTCCCATTATGGGGTACTTGTTTTACATAGTTTGACTCTATGCGGGATCTAAACTCCCATCCCTTTCAACAGGACTGGCAGAAGAAGGCCGGGCAGATCAACTGTCCGGCTCCTTTGCCCGAAGACCCAACGGATGCTTGTCTGACCAAGCTCCTGGTTCCGGCACCTCAGGTGGTGCCGGAGAAGAAGGCCAAGAAGAAGGCCACGGGGACTCGAAAGAGCTCCCGGCGCCTGGTGGTGTCGGATTCATCGCCTGACAACCCCGAAGCACCCTCCGCCTCTGAAGACGAGGAGGAGGAAGAAGAAGCCTCTCCCCCTCCAGCGGGGGGAGGAAAGAAAAGGAAGGTCGCCCCAACTGGGGAGGCCGGAGGGTCCAAGAAGGGGAAGACCCTTCTACCGGACTAGGCCTCCGATGCTAAAGACGGCGGGGAGGAATGGCCATCCAGGGTCAAGCCCCTGGCAAAATCGTAAGTGTCCGGATACCGGAATAACTTATGGCGCTCCTCTATTATTCGGTATTTTCTGACGCCGAATTTGGTCATGTAGTCCGCCCAAGGCTCAGCTCGGTGATTCGACGAGCGGCTCCTTGGGTTCGTCAGATGTGAATAGCGCTTCACTTCTGACGGCCTCCTCCCCTCTCCCTACGGACGACGCCGAGGTGGAGTCCCGAAAGGGACTAAACCAGGAGGAGGTGGTCCTGGAGGCACCGCAAGGTGACCTCCCGGACTCCAGGCCCAAAGGGGGTAAAGCCCTGGAGGGATCTAAGTCCGGCCCTGGGCCGGACACTGCTCCGGAACCATCAACGGTTCTAGAGACCGGTAGGCAGAGCCTTCGCAAGAAGGGCATGCCTACTACGCCGGCGGCCTCCGTCCAACCGGAGGCACCGGACGATTTGCTGGAGGCGCTTAACAGCGCCTCCATCAACGAGGAGCACCGCACTGTTATGAGTGCGGTGATTCAAAAGGTTCAGTCCGCCAAGAGCGGGCTGACCGAAGCTTGTACGAGCCTTCTAACAGGCTTTGAGGTAAGTATTCAAAACATATAAGAATGTTACCGCATAGACAGTAGCCCCTGATGCTCAGTTTGGTGTTCGGAAAGAAAAGCCGAGCTGAGGATCTAAAAAGATATACGCAGGAGTCTAACATAAATATGTCAATATGGGAATGCAGGCTGCGCTGCTGACCTCTGCCGCACTGACTGCGGAGGTCAATGCATTGAAGGAGAGCCTCGAGCGGTCCGAGAACGAGCTCGGCCGTGCCAAGAAGCAGCTCGAGGACAAGGAGGGTATGTAATACCGCATGTAAATGTATATAGAAATACTTGGTTGCAAATAATGACAAGACCAACGCAAATGTTGCAGGGGCCACGGCCGAGGTGGCGACCCTGAAGGAGGCGGTGTCCAAGGCCGAAAATAGTGCAGCCTTGGAGCGCACCGAGCGAGAGAAGCAGGAGGCGCGGGTGGCGGAGGTGCGGCAAGAGCTCCAGGCTCTCGTGGAGAAACACGAGAGTTTGGAGCGTGACTCAAAGACTCGAGAGTCCGAGCTTGCCTTGGCTCTTGAGAGTGCCAAAACCGCTAAGGCCGAAGCCCATAAGGCCCTCCAGGAGATCGAGGCGATGAAGAAGATAGCGGCGGGTAAGGCATTCTTTATGCAAAGCAAGAATATAAAAGTAAATTATCTGTTACTTACACGAACCAGGAGCTCTCTAGGAGCGTTCGCCGATCTGCCCCGTAGTGTGTCTGATGCTGCCGCATTCTACCAGGCCGAGGAGGGGAGGTCGACAGAAAAGGTGTTCTGGTCTCAATATGCTGAGGCCGAACATTCGATGCCCCTGAGCGACCAGCTGAAGCAGCTGGTCAAGCTCCACAAGGTGGCCGAACAGGCCATGAAGAGGTTCATAGTTTGGTTGTGGCCTAGAGAAGCCATGACTGGGAGTTACTTCGGTCTGGTGCAGCGGCTGGTGGACGCTTGTCCATGGATTGGAGTCATCAAGCACTCCGTCTGTATTGAAGGTGCCCGTCGGGCCCTCGCCCGTGCTAAAGTGCACTGGGGCAAGCTGGACGCTAAGAAGCTATTGACGGACGCGCCACCGCCGGGCAAGGAGTATCGCACGCCCGAGATGTATTATAAGGGCGTCCTGAAGGGTGCTCGCCTTATAGCGGGTGAATGCTCCAAAGATGTAATTTTTGAGTAGACTCGCATCTGTTATCCTGTACGCTGAAAATTTTGTTCATATGCGTTAAGAAACGCTTGTTAATTTAAAATATTACCTTCTGTGCGGCCGTTTATCAAATCTGAGAGATGAAAGTCGTCGGCTTCTACCCCCATGCCACGAGTGCTGGGGTGTTCGAGATAAACCTGAGCGCTCTTGTTCCCATTCTTGGGTCCATCTAGGGAGGCGCTCAGCACAACGAACAAGGCCATCAGACTTATAATGCTTTATCACTCTCACTTAGCCATAGAATTCTATAATTTTAAATTTCGGCGAAGCCCCTAGTATCCGGAAGACCGAGTTCGGGGCGCTATCCACGCCTAGGCCGGATAAGTCCGGCTCCTCGCTCTAAGCGGCATTAGTCTTTAAGGACTCGAAAAACCTCGCGAACAGCGACCAGTCTCTCACACTATCATGACAGTCAGTTTTAGCTTTCTCTACTGAGGTGTTAACCCAGCTCAACTGGGGCACAATCGCAGTAGTTCTCCCAGCGCTACCTTAGCCAACCTTGCGGAATGTAAGGTACCAAAACATGGGAGCCGGGCAAACCCAACTATTGACCCAAGACATGATTCGGAGCCGATGCATATAGTGCTATAAGTTCGGGGTGCCGCATTCATGAGAGTGTTCGGTCTTCTCACACCATGTTATGGGGTGCTTAAGCCCCTGGTGTATTGGTCGTACCAAAGTGTACGGTTGCATAATGTCAAGACTGAACATATTTGTATGAAAATAGATGAATACAATAATAGATAAGAGCTATGTATTGTTTATTAAAAAAAGGCTGCTATGAAAGCAGAACGATACAAATAGTGCGGTAAGCAAGAGATGGGATTATTTGACATGTCCCCCCTCCAGGGGCAAGCTGCGGGACTTTAAGTAAAACAGGTATTTAGCTCGTTATAGAGACCACCTGGACATTTGACGTGGCTTGTTCTCTTCCTGGCTGTTGCATCGTGTGTTCGGCGAGTGTGTTGCCGGACAGGCCTTCCGAATAGTTGGGTCCTGAAAGTATATAAAATAAAAAAAGAAACGACAGAATAGGGAGCCCCTTAGTGCGGTTGGGTCACATTCTGGGCGTGCCATAGTTGTGCCCCTCCCCTTATGCCCATGGTATTTCCAAAGCGTAATTATGTATGCGTGGTACCAATATTGCCATCTGGCGAGGGTTGGGGTTGGGGCCGCACTGCTATGCTTGCTCGGAATGTGCCAGCCGGTGTTGTTGCAGGTTACTTCGGGCACGCTTGACGTTGTCCGGATGTTTAACACCCGTATTGGAGAATTGCCTTGAGAGGCTACTCTGTACTTCCGCCGCCAGGGCCGCCGTGTGCTCCTCCGTTTGGAGAGAGCGTTCGGTGTTTCCATTTACCGTGATGACTCCGCGAGGGCCTGGCATCTTGAGCTTGAGATATGCGTAGTGCGGAACCACATTGAATTTTGCAAATGCGGTTCGTCCAAGCAGGGCATGATAGCCACTGCGGAATGGGACTATGTCGAAGATTAACTCTTCGCTTTGGAAATTATCCGGGGATCCGAAGACTAGTTTGAGTGTAACTGAGCCTGTACAGCTAGCTTCTACACCTGGTATGACGCCTTTAAAGGTTGTCTTTGTGGGTTTAATCCTTGACGGATCTATGCCCATTTTTTGCACTGTATCTTGATAAAGCAGGTTCAGGCTGCTGCCGCCGTCCATGAGGACTCTAGTGAGGTGAAATCTGTCAATGATTGGGTCTAGGACCAATGCGGCGAATCCGCCGTGACGGATGCTAGTGGGGTGGTCCCTTCGATCAAAAGTGATCGGGCAGGAGGACCATGGGTTGAACTTTGGGGCGACTGGCTCCAACACATAGACGTCCTTGAGAGCATGCTTCAGCTCCCTTTTGGGGATATGGGTTGCGTATATCATGTTCATCGTCCGCACTTGCGGGGGGAAGCCCTTCTGTCCTCTGTTATTCGGCGGCCGGGGCTCCTCCTCGTCATTGCTATGCAGGCCCTTGTCTCTGGTTTCGGCACTTAACTTGCCTGCCTGCTTGAACACCCAACAATCCCTATTGGTGTGGTTGGCTGGTTGTTCGGGGGTGCCGTTTATCTGGCACGAGCGATCGAGTATCCGGTCTAAACTGGATGGGCCCGAAGGGTTTCTTTTGAATGGCTTCTTCCACTGACCGGGTTTAGAGTCTCTGAATCCGGCATTGACTGCCGTATCCTCCGTATTGTCGCCGTTAATGCGGCGCTTGTGCTTGTTGCGACGTGACCTGCCATTGTTGTCCTTGGTATCCGAATTGCCAGGGCTCTTGGTTATGTTATTGCTACAAGCTAGCTAGCTGTCTTCTCCCGTGCAAAAGCGGGTCATGAGTGTCGTGAGGGCTGCCATAGATTTCAGCTTTTCCTGTCCTAGGTGCCGGGCAAGCCATTCATCTCGGATGTTGTGCCTGAAGGCTGCAAGGGCCTGGCGTCTGGACAGTCGACTATTTTATTTTTCTTGGTTAGGAACCGTGTCCAGAATTGTCTGGCCGATTCCTCTGGCTGCTGGATTATGTGGCTTAGGTCATCGGCGTCTAGTGGTCGCACGCAAGTGCCCTGGAAGTTGTCAAGGAATGCAGATTCCAGGTCCTCCCAGCAACTAATTGACTCTGCTGGCAGGCTATTAAGCCAATGCCGAGCTGGCCCTTTAAGCTTGAGCGGGAGGTATTTGATGGCGTGTAGATCATCACCACGGGCCATGTAGATATGAAGGAGATAATCCTCGATCCATACCGCGGGGTCTGTTGTGCCATCGTATGATTCGATGTTTACGGGTTTAAAACCCTCGGGGATTTGATGATCCATTACTTCATCTGTGAAGCATAGTGGGTGTATGACGCCCCTGTACTGGGCTATATCGCGATGCAGCTCGGATGAGCTTTGTCTGTTGTATTCGGCCTGGCCGTATTTATCATATCCGGCATGGCGATTATCGTCACGTGATGTGGGGTGCCCACGCGATCCGTAGATCGATCTTGTTTGCCTTGCCTTATCCTCCAATATGTCCCGCAGGTCTGTTGCGTTTCCCCGTGCTTTGGTATTCTTAGAGCGGCGCCGGGGTGCGGCTTGGATTGAGGGCCGAAGGGCCTCTCTGTCGCAGCCACGGGGTGGCCGATCGGGCGCATCGTATGCTGGTGATGTAGGTTTAGTTGCTTCCTCCTCTAATTGGGGTAGCAGCCTGCGCTTTGGGTAACTCTTGGAGGGGCGTTCGAGTTTATATTCCTCGGCCGCCAGGACTTCAGTCCATCTGTCGGCTAGCAAGTCTTGGCCAGCTCTAGGCTGCTGCTATTTTTTCTTGAGGCTGCTCGCCGTGGCCATAAGCCTGCGTTTGAAACGCTCTTGTTCGACGGGATCCTCTGGCACGACGAATTCGTTGTCGTCGAGGCTTGCCTCGTCTTCGGAGGGAGGCATATAATTGTCGTCCTCGACCTCTCTGTCTGCCGCTCTCTCATGAGGGCTGGCTCCTTCGTCCTCCTGCGCTGAATCCTGCTGGAGGAGGTTGTCTTCGGCACTGTCCGGGGTGTTGATGTCTCCGGTGCCGGATTCGCCGTTCTTGCCTTGGCGGGATTTAGAGCGGTACGTCGGCGCTTGGGTTGCTTCTTGGAGGGGTCGTCCTCTGCTTTTTCATCGCCATCCCCTACTTTGGGGGTGTCCACCATGTATATGTCATATGACGAGGTGGCCTTCCAGTGCCCTATAGGTGCTGGTTCTTCGTCGTCTCCTTCATCGGCGTCCATACTGTCGATGTCTTCGGAGTCGAAGTCGAGCATGTCGGTTAGATCGTCGATAGTGGCTACAAAGTGGGTGGTGGGTGGGTTTCGAATTTCTTCGTCGTCCGCATCCCAACCATGCTGGCCATAGTTCGGCCAGGGCTCTCCTGACAAAGAGAGAGACTTTAGTGAATTTAGGATATCGCGAAAGGGCGAGTGCTAAAAGACATCTGCGGCAGTGAACTCCATGATCAGAGCCCAATCGGGTTCAATCGGAAGGGGCACGGAAGATTCGAAGTCCAGAACAGAGTCCGGCACCTTGGAGTCACGGGCCTTGCAAAGGACTAGGCTGGTATTCGGCTCTATCGCCGTAGAGATTGTAGCTCCTAGGGCGGCGTCCAACCGACCGTCCCCGACTGGCGCAGTCGGCTCCGAGCTAATGGTCGGAGCGGACACCTGAGCGGCGCTCGGGGCGCTGTCCGGCGGCAGAGCTAGATCATGCCCATCGTGACAGTGCGGCATGCTTGGCTGCGGCTCGAATCCGTCGAAGATCAAGTCCCCGCGGATGTCGGCCGTGTAGTTTAGGCTTCCGAACCTGACCTGATGGCCAGGGGCGTAGCTTCCGAAGCCGCCGAATACGAAGATCTGTCCGAGGAGAAAAGTCTCACCCTGGACCGCGTCGTGGTTGACGATCGAAGAAGCCATCGGGCCTAAGCATAACGACACAGAGGAACTCTCAATGAAAGCACCAATGTCAGTGTCAGAACCTGCGGATCTCGGGTAGGGGGTCCCGAACTGTGCGTCTAGGCGGATGGTAACAGGAGACAAGGGACACGATGTTTTTACCCAGGTTTGGGCCCTCTCGATGGAGGTAAAACCCCACTCCTGCTTGATTAATATTGATGATATGGGTAGTACAAGAGTTGATCTACCACGAGATCAAAGAGGCTAAACCCTAGAAGCTAGCCTATGGTATAATTGTTGTTCGTCCTACGGACTAAAACTCTCCGGTTTATATAGACAGCGGAGAGGGCTAGGGTTACACAGAGTCGGTTACAATGGGAGCAGATCTTCATATCGTATCGCCAAGCTTGCCTTCCACGCCAAGGAAAGTCCTATCCGGACACGGGACAGAGTCTTCAATCTTGTATCTTCATAGTCTGGGAGTCCGACCAAAGGTCATAGTCCGGCCATCCGGACACCCTTTAATCCGGGACTCCCTCAATAAGCATTAAAACTTTCTTGTCTAGCCATAAAGTCATCAAATTCATCTAAGCATGGGCTATGAAATTTAGTAGAGGGGATTTCAACTTTATCATATCTATAGAGAGAATTTACCTTTACTACCTGTGTCGGGTTATCAAGACAATGTGGTTCTTCAACAGGTGGTATATTAAGACCATGTATTTATTTAATAGGTGGTAAATTCTTAACATCTTCAGCTTTAATACCATTTTCTTCCATTGATTTCTTTGCCTCTTGCATATCTTCAGGACTGAGAAATAAAACACCTCTCTTCTTCGGAGTGGGTTTAGGAATAGGCTCGGGAATTGGCTCAATTGGTTCAGGAATTGCTTCAGGAATTGGCTCAGGAAGAGTCCAATTATTTTCATTAGTCAACATATTATTCAATAATATTTCAGCTTCGTCGACTGTTCTTTCCCTGAAAACACAACCCGCACAACTATCCAAGTAGTCCTTGGAAGCATCGGTTAGTCCATTATAAAAGATATCGGTTAGTCCATCGATCAGGCAAAGCATTAAGTAACCGGAGAAGCCTCCCCCAAGCTTGTGGGAGACTCTCTTCTTTGATTTGCACAAAATTATATATTCCCCGCAAGGCAGCTTGTTTCTTATGAGTAGGGAAATATTTAGCAGAGAAGTAATAAATCATATCCTGGGGACTACGCACACAACCAGGAGCAAGAGAATTATACCAAGTTTTAGCATCACCCTTTAATGAGAACGGAAATATCTTAAGGATATAAAAATAGCGAGACTTCTCATCATGAGTAAATAGGGTAGCTATATCATTCAACTTGGTAAGATGTGCCACAATAGTTTCAGATTCAAGGCCATAAAAAGGATCAGATTCAACTAAAGTAATAATCTCAGGATCAACAAAGAATTCATAATCCTTATCAGTAACACAGATAGGTGAAGTAGCAAAAGCAGGGTCAGGTTTCATTCTAGCATTAAGAGATTGCTGCTTCCATTTAGCTAATAATTTCTTAAGATCATATCTATCATTGCAAGCAAAAGATTTCCCTAGCAACTTCTTCATTCATAACATAACCCTTAGGAACAATAGGCAATACATAATCATTGGGAGAACCTTCATCATCACTATCATCAATAATAGCATCTTCAATATTTTCATTCCCCCTAACTCTAGCAAGTTGTTCATCAAGAAATCCACCTAATGGCAAAGTAGTATCACGCACAGAAGTAGTTTCATCATGCATAGCAGAAGTGGCATCATCAATAACATGCGACATATCAGAATTCATAGCAGTAGCAGGTTTAGGTGTCGCAAGCCTACTAATAACGGAAGGAGAATCTAGTGCAGAGCTAGATGGCAGTTCCTTACCTCCCCTCGTAGTTGAGGGAAAAATCTTGGTTTTAGCGTCTTTCAAGTTCTTCATAGTGATCAACAGATATAAATCCCAAGAGACTCAGAGAATAGATCTATACTCCCCGGCAACGGCGCCAGAAATTAGTCTTGATAACCCACAAGTATAGGGGATCGCAACAGCTTTCGAGGGTGAAGTACAACCCAAATTTATTGATTCGACACAAGGGGAGCCAAAGAATATTCTTGAGTATTAGCAGTTGAGTTGTCAATTCAACCACACCTGGATAACTTAGTATCTACAGCAAGGTATTTAGTAGCAACATGGTATGATAATAATGGTAACAGTAGCAAAAGTAAAGATAAATGTTTTTGGGTTTTTGTAGTAGTTGTAACAGCAGCAACGGAAAAGTAAATAAGCGAAGAACAATATGTGAAAAGCTCGTAGGCAATGGATCAGTGATGGATAATTATGCCAGATGCGATTCCTCAGGTAATAGCTATAACATAGGGTGACACTGAACTAGCTCCAGTTCATCAATGTAATGTAGGCATGTATTCCGTAAATAGTCATACGTGCTTATGGAAAAGAACTTGCATGACATCTTTTGTCCTACCCTCCTGTGGCAACTGGGTCCTAGTGGAAACTAAGGGATATTAAGGCCTCCTTTTAATAGAGAACCGGACCAAAGCATTAACACATAGTGAATACATGAACTCCTCAAACTACGGTCATCACCGAGAAGTATCCCAATTATTGTCATTTCGGGGTTGTCGGATCATAACACATAATAGGTGACTATAGACTTGCAAGATAGGATCAAGAACAAACATATATTCATGAAAACATAATTGGTTCAGATCTGAAATCATGGCACTCGGGCCCTAGTGACAAGCATTAAGCATAGCAAAGTCATAGCAACATCAATCTCAGCACATAGTGGATACTAGGGATCAAACCCTAACAAAACTAACTTGATTACATGGTAAATCTCATCCAACCCATCACCGTCCAGCAAGCCTACGATGGAATTACTCACGCACGGCAGTGAGCATCATGAAATTGGTGATGGAGGATGGTTGATGATGACGACGGTGACGAATCCCCCTCTCCGGAGCCCCGAACGGACTCCAGATCAGCCCTCCCGAGAGATATTAGGGCTTGGCGGCGGCTTTGTGTCGTAAAACGCGATGAAACTTTCTCTCTGATTTTTTTTCTCCGTGAGACGGAATATATGGAGTTGGAGTTGAGGTCGGTGGAGGTCCAGGGGTCCCACGAGATAGGGGGCATGCCTTACAGGGGGGGGGGGGGCGCCCCCCTGTCTCGTGGACAGGCCCTGGGCCCCCTGGTGTATTTCTTTCGCCCAGAAATTCTTATTAATTCCAAAAAGTGCCTCCGTGGATTTTCAGGACATTCCAAGAACTTTTCTTTTCTACACATAAAACAACATCATGGTAGTTCTGCTGAAAACAACGTCAGTCCGGGTTAGTTTCATTCAAATCATGCAAGTTAGAGTCCAAAACAAGGGCAAAAGTGTTTGGAAAAGTAGATACGTTGGAGAGTATCAAGATGGGCCTATGATATGTTGACACGTGGACCGGCCCAAAAGTGGCCCATAAAGTTTAAATGGGCCGGCCCAACTGAAGGCCCATAAGATTTAGTGGACCATAATGAGCCAGCCCAGCTAAAGGCCCACAAGATTTTGTAGAACATAATGGGCCGGCGCAGATAAAGGCCCACAAAATTTAGCGGACCATAATGGGTCGGCCCAGCTAAAGGCCCACACGATTTTGCAGACCATAATGGGCCGGCCCGGCTAAAGGCCCACAAGATTTTGCGGACCACAATGGGCCGGCCCAGCTAAAGGCCCACAAGATTCTGCAGACCATAATGGGATGGCCCAGCTAAAGGCCCAACATTCTCTGTCAAATCGACCTGTCAACGGCCTGTCCTAAACTTGTCATCAACACGACCCATGGTCACTTCTGGCCCGTTAACTGTCCGCTAAGTAATTGGGCCAAATTACGGCCTCTTCTATTTTTGCCTGTTAAAGGTCATGCTTCATTTGGGCCCATTTACATGCCATCAAAACTTTCGGCCCATAAACGACCTTGAAGTATTTGGGTCATATTCGGCCATGTGTGACATTCAGCCTGTTAGAGGCCCACTATAGATTTGGGCCACTTTTGGCCTGTTGTCATTTTCGGCCTATTAAGTCCTGACGAAAACCGTGGGCCATATGTGGCCCAACGTCATATCGGGCCCATTAACGGCCCATATAATAATGACGATAATCTAGCTCGACCGAAGTTCCGGCCTGTTAAAGGCCCATGTATTAGGTCGGTGCATTTACGGCCCGTCCGAATTTCGGCCTGTCAAAGATCCGCATCATAAATGGGCCACCATTTCGGCCTGCTAAGACTAGTGGGTTATTTGGCAAAATCAGGGCCCAATCTCACTTTCGGTCTATTAAAGGCCCATGTTTTTATGGGCTCGAGATATTTACACCTGTAAACGGCCTATTTTTACTGAGGGCCCAAATTATGTTTAGGCCTGTTAAAGGCCCACTATGGGCACAGGCCTACCAGAAAAATATGAAAGCTTATGCTGATTTAGGCCCAGATATTTTTAGTAGGCTACATGCCAATTTCGGCCCGTAATCGTTTTTAGCCCAATTGGAATGGGCCCGACGAATGTTGGCATGTTGGGCTCCTACAAAGCTTTCGGCCGAATACATTTTTCAAATAAACCTACACTATACAAAAATTGCGTCGTAATTACTGCAGCCTATGGCAACATCATAAATGTTGTATCACATCAAAATAAATTCCAACCATACAACAAAAGGCCTGTTGGCATAAAGTTTACATTCCTTCCAGATAAAAGCACCATCACATGTATAGAAGCGCAGATCATTTGACCTGAGTGCTAATGTTTCAGGCTGTAGAATCTGATGGAGCAGCACGATCTCCACCTTTTTTTCCGCCATTGCTCTTGAACAACGAAGCGAATGTCTGATAGTCTGGTTTCAAAACCATTCATATCTTGATGACATTTGTCAACCACTATTCTTGTTTCTGAAATGACGTCCATTAGGGATTTGACTTGTGTCTGGAGCACAGATATATCACTCTGTCTAGCAGGAAGATTTTATTCAGTAGGCGATTTGGACGAGGTTACCTTGACAACCAACCCAGAATTACGCAGGAAGGTGCTTTTTCCACTGTTAGTGGAGAGATACTGACACACTATAGCAAGAGGTGACATTGTGCCTGTGGTAGCCTCGTTACCTTCAGGTGGTTGTGGTTGTTCAATCATTTGTTCCATAGCTTCCTGAAAGTTTGAACTTGTAGATTAGTGTACCAGATAAGTTACTAATGAGATAAAAACAAACAAAGTAGGTTAAACGTTTATACATAACTTATTTTGGCGAAGTACTATAATACATTAGCCTGTATTGTAGTGCCAACTACATAATAAAATCACTTTCGGAACATATGTCCATGTAGCATGCCTACTGTATTGTCTATTTCCTCACATTCGTTGACATCTAAGGATAAAGAGACATGGTTTAAAGTAGAATGAACATAGTATGACATCATTCGTATCATGGGTAAACAGATATAAAACAAACAGGCTATTTTATCATTGTGTGCGCACGTGAACATAACAACTAGATTACAGATCAAGACCAAAAGAATATCCTTCATCTCTTTTAAACCATGTAAGGTGAAATGATACGTTAAGACAACTGTGTATAAAAGTGAATAGAGTAATTGGCTGCAAACCAAGTAGTTAAATGAACACATCACAGTACCAATCAGTTCAAGGCAGGAGGAGTAAGGACTTACAACAGTGGCTTGAAATGGTGTGCTCATGCCCTTCATCTTGCTGGTGTGGCAATCCTTGAAGATTTGCACTGCATTCGGTTCAGGTTCTTTTTGGTCCGCACAGGCTTTCCTCTGTATTTGGAACAAGTCAATATAGATACAATAATATGGCACAAAAAAGAAGAAGGAAGTAGCAGCTATTTACAAGAGCCTCACAGTGTGCAATATAGCTATGAGATCATGTTGTCTGTTGGAATTTCACTTTAGAACGGTTGGTTTTGTTCTTCAAACAATTAGCCTAGAAGAAGATACACTTGTAAGGCACATACATAAATACAAGTTCAATATTTGGTCTGATCAAATACATATAGCCTACCTGATACTTTGGATCAGACTAGTGTTTAACGAGGGCTGTCCAATCTTCATATGTAATATATTCCACTAGAGATGTTTGGGCGATTTCATTGTTAGCCTTGCCTTCAAAGTGAGATTTTCTAAGGTGGTACCAATACTGTCGTAGAGCAGACTGAAAAACATGAGTGCATGCTTGTTTAGTTGCATCATCTTTCGGATCCAACTTGAACCTCATCTGTTGAAAAAAGAATGTGAGTCTTATTAGGAGGAAGATAGAAAGTATGGGACAGAGCAAGACAATATTACTAATTGCGATGAATAACATTACTTACGGATAAATGGTCAAGGAAGGTGTTAAACTGGGTATTGTCTTTCTCATTCCTGTATTGGATCCATGTTGGGAGGATACGTGCATGACACCTAAGGGCAACGGCTGCCTCTGATACTAACTTGGCTGACTCTGTAGCATCACGTGGCCTTTTTAAACCTGCCTCAAAATGGATCTCCATTCTTCCTCCTTTAGATTTTGTTAATCTGTCAAGCATTATCCCTGATGTCTGTTTCCGCTTGCGCCGTGGTGCTAGTTCAACAACGAATATGGAAAGTGTTAGTGTACATCAAACTGTGAGAGTACATATAAAGGAGCATGCAACTGCAACTTGACTCGGTCAGGTACCATCTTGGTGTTGATGCTCATGAGGTTCGTCTGATCTTGCCAAGTCATGTTGTGTCAGCAGTACTTCAGAAGTAGTGTTAGGTGTGAAGGAAGCTTGGGAACTGGCTAGTTGCAGAGCAAACGAACGAGTAACTTGTTGAGATGCTGGCACAGTTGAAGCGGATGCTGCAGCTGGTGGAGCAGGTGATACTGTGTTTGTAGATTTAGCCGGTGGACTTGGACCTTCTACTGCACTATAAGTACTAGCAGAATCTCGACGATAGATCCTTTTCCGTTTCACCCGACGAGTAACAGCACTCCCTTCTATATTATTTTCCTTGCTCTTTTTTTACTTTGCCATGTCAAGCTGTACCCACAACACAAAATAATAAAATCACTCTTCCGAACTCATTGATGCATGATACAGACAAGCAGTACTTTGATGTAAGACAACCGTATGAGGATGGAATATGTAAGAAAAATAGGACGTCATGACATATTCACAGCTACGATGTGCAAACTAAGCAGAAGGATTCTCAAGAAAATAGAAGTAATGCAAGCTAGACACCATATGAAAGATGCAACCAATATTACTCTGCCAAGTTAAAAGTGTCTTGTCATAAGTGGCAATTCGAAAAATTAGAAGCAGCACAACGTAGAAATCAATGCAAGATGCAACCACTATCAAACTGCCATGTTAAAAGCGTCCAATCGTGAGTGACTGATGCAGGATACACAACATCAGTACTTTGATGTAAGAACATGGTATGATAGATAGATGCAGTGTATTCTAGACACAGAAAGCCATGTCAAATGCACATGTGAAACGCATAAACTCAGTAGGTGCAATTTAATCAAAATAGAAGAAATACAGGCTAGACAACATATGCAACATGAAACCAATTATCACACTGTCAACTTAGAGCAAGCACTTGCGATGGTGGAGTATGGGAGATGAACTCATCATGTAGACTTGGGAATTCAACTTCATTAGCAGTAGCAGTGGCAAATCTAGAGAGTCTCTGTTTGCGTCGGTGCGGAGGACCACCAACATCCCCTAACTTACTCTTTTCCTTCCTATTTTCTGATATTGCCTTATGAAGTCAAAACCACAAGAAGATGAATAAAATTAGCTCTGCATAACTAGTTGATGCATGATACAGACGAACACTACTTTGATGTAAGGCAAGCATAGGATAGGAGGATGGAATATATACAAAAGAAGACAGCGTTTCATATTCACAGGTACAATAGGAGGATGGAATATGTATGAAAAAACAGTAAGCGGAAGGCATTTCAACAAAATTAGAAGAAATGAAAGCTAGGCACCATATGAACATGCAACCAATATCACTCTATCAGGTAAAAAGTGTCTCGCCGTAAGTGCTATTTCAAGAAATTAGAAGCAGTACAAGCTAGAAGAGAATGCAAGATGCAACCTACATCACAGTCCCAAGTTAAATGTGTCTTATGGGTAAGTGATCGTTGTAGGTATAAGCTGTAAGCTACACAGATGCAATTCAACATAATCAGAAGCAATACAAACTAGACATCATACGGAAAACGCAACCACATATAACAGTTCCAAGTAAGAGCAAGCACTTGTGATGGTGGAGTAAAAGATGTGCTCATCATGTATACGTATGTTCTAGAAACAGGAACACGTGTCATATTCACAGGCATTATGTGTAAAGTAAGCAGATGCAATTCAAGTTAGAAGCAATACAAGCTAGACATCATCCGCAACATGCAACCACATATAATAGTGCCAAGTTAGAGCAAGCACCTCTGATGGTGCAGTAGGGGAGATGTTCTCATCATCTACACAACTACGTTGACTGTCCAACCTTGTGTTGTCTTGCGAATCTTGTTGGGAGGATGGCGGAGTAGAATTTGTAGAGACCCCCTATTTGAGTTGCTTCGAAGGACCACCACCATCCACTGCTGGACTAATTTCCTTCAGCTGTAATGATTTTGCACTGTGAATTCAAACCAATAAGAAAAAGGAATAAAATTCACTCTTCAGAACTCATTCATGCATGATACTGACGAACACTACTCGGATGAAAGGCAAACACATGATGCAAGGATGGAATATGTATGAAAAAAGGATGGCATGCCATATTCACACCTATGATGTGGTAACTAAGCAGAAGGCATTTCAACAAATTAGAAGCACTGCAAGCTAGACACCATATGAAAGATGCAATCAGTATCACTCTACCAAGTTCAAACTGTATGGCGTTTCAACAAATTAGAAGTAGTACATGCTAGAAATCATATGCAAGACACAACCAATATCACAGTGGCGACCTAAAGGTGCCTTATCATAAGTGACTGATGCGGGATATGCAAGAATAGTAGTCTGATGTAGAAACAGGAACACATGTCATATTCATAGGCATTATGTGTAAAGTAAGCAGATGCAATTCAACAAAGTTAGAAGCAATACAAGCTAGACATCATACGCAACATGCAACCACATATAATAGTGCCAAGTTAGAGCAAGCACCTGTGATGGTGGAGTAGGGGAGATGTGCTCATCATCTACACAGCTACGTTGACTGTCTAGCCTTGCGCTGTCTTGCGAATCTTGTTGGGAGGATGGCGGAGTAGAATCTGTAGGGAACCTCCATTTCAGTTGCTCAGAAGGACCACCATCATCCAATGCCTTGCCAATTTCCTTCAGCTTTATTGATTTTGAATTGTGAGGTCATATCGACAAGAAAAAGTAATATAATTCGCTCTTCAGAACTCATTCATGCATGATACTGACGAACACTACTCTGATGAAAGGCAAATTCATGATACGAGGATGGAATATGTACGAAAAATGGACGGCTTAACATATTCACACCTATGATGTGGTAACTAAGCAGAAGGCACTTCAACAAATTAGAAACACTGCAAGACACCATATGGAAGGTGCAATCAATATCACTCTGCCAAGTTAAAACCGTCTCGTCATAGGTGGCGTTCATCAAACTAGAAGCAATACATGCTAGAAATCATATTCAAGACACAAACCAATATCACACTGCCAACTTAAAGGTGTCCCATCATAAGTGACTGATGCAGGATACACAAGAAGAGTAGTTTCATGTAAGAACATGGTGTGATAGACAGATATAATATGTACCAAAAATAGGAAAGCGTGTCATATTCACATGTATCATGTGTAAGCTAAGCAGATGCAGTTTACACTAATTAGGAGAAATACGAGCTAGACACCATATGCAACATGCAACCAGATATCACACTGCCAAGTTAGAGCAATCACCTTGGATGGTGGAGTAGGAGAGCAGAGACTTGGACCTTTTAATGCACTATCAGTACAAGGAGAATCAGTACAGATGCTCTGTTTACGTTCCTGTAGAGGACCACCATCACCGCCTTCCTTACTCTTTTCCTTCCTTTTTCTTGATTTTGCCTTGTCAAGTCAAACCCACAAGAAAAAGGAATAAAATTTGCTCTTCAGAACTCATTGATGCATGATACTGACGAACACTACTTTTATGTAAGGCAGCCGCATGATAGGAGGATGGAATATGTATGAAAAACAGGACGGCGTGACATATTGACACGTATGATGTATAAAGTGTAAACTAAGCACAAGGTGCTTGAACTTGTTAGAATCAATGCAAGCTAGAAACCATATGAAAGATGAAACCAATATCACTCTGCCAAATTAAAAGGGTGCCATAACAAATGTATTTGACCAAATTAGAAGCAATACATGGCAACAGGCTAGAAATAGTATGCAATATGCAACGAATAAAGGTGACTCGTCGTAAGTGATTGATGCAGGATACATAACAAAGGTAGTTTCATGTAAGAACAAGGTTAACACATAGATGTAGTGTGTACCAAAAATAGGAAGGCATGTCATATTCATAGGTATAGTGTGTGAACTAAGCAGATGCAATTTACGCTAATTAGAAGCATTACAAGCTAGACATCGTATGCAACATGCAACCACATATCACACTGCGAAGTTAGAGCAACCTGTGATGGTGGTGTAGGGGAAGTGCGGTCTTCAAGCACAGAGCTACGTTCAATATCTTCATTTAGGCTTGCTGTTTCTTGAGAATCATGTGGAGAGGATGCAATTGCATTCTTTATAAGAGTATTGCGTCTCATATTAACCCACACGCCTGACTGTCTCATCATAAGCGATAGATGCAGGATACACAAGAACAGTAGTTTGATGTAAGAACATGGTGTGATAGACAGATGTAGTACGTACCAAAAATAGGAAGGCGTGTCATACACATGTATAATGTGTAAGCTAAGGAGATGCAATTTAACAAACTAGGAGCAATACAAGCTAGGCACCATATGCAACATGCAACCAGATACCACACTGCCATGTTAGAGCAAGCACCTTGGGTTGTGGAGTAGGGGAGATGAGATTTGGAACTAGTACTGCAGTACGATTAGCAGGAGAATCTGCAAAGATCATCTGTTTTGGTTGCTCCAGAGGACCACCATCATTACGTGCCTTCGTCCTTTCAGATTTTTCCTTGTCAAGTAAACACACAAGAAAAAGGAATGAAATTCGCACTTCCAAATTCGTTGATGCATGATACTGATGAACACAACTTTTATGTATGGAAACCACATTGTAGGAGGATGGAATATGTATGAAAAACGCTAAGCAGAAGGCATTTCAACAAATTGGAAGCAATGCAATCTAGACACCATATGAAAGTTCCAACCAAAATCACTCTACCAAGTTAGATGTATCTCATTATAAGTCGCACTTCAACAAATTAGAGGCAATACATGTTTGAAATGATATGCAAGATGCAACCAATATTACACTGTCAACTTGAAGGTGTATCGTCAGAAGTGATTGATGAGGGATACACAAGAAAAGTAGTTTGATGTAAGAACATGGTTAATAGAAAGACGTAGTATGTACCAAAAATAGGAAGGCATGTCATATTCACAGGTATAATGTGTTAACTAAGCAGATGCAATTTACCCTAATTAGAAGCATTACAAGGTAGACACCATATGCAACATGCAACCACATATCACACTGCCAAGTAAGAGCAAGCACCTGCGATGGTGGTGTGGGGGAATTGCAGTGATCAACTAGAGAGCTATGTTGACTATCTTCATTTAGCCTTGCTGTTTCTTGAGAATCATGTGGGGAGGATGATACTGCACTCTTTAAACGAGTAGGGCGTCTCACAGTAACCCACTCGGGTGACTGTCTCATCATAAGTGATTGACGAGGGATACAAAAGAGCATTAGTTTGATGTACGAACATGGTTAATAGACATATGTAGTATGTATCAAAAACAGGAAGGCATGTCATTATCAAAGGTATAATGTGTAAAGTAAGCAGATGCAATTTAACCAAATTGGAAGCAATACAAGGTAGACACCATATGCAACATGTAACCACATTTGACAGCGCAAAGTTAAAGCAAGCACCTGGGAGGGTTGTGTGTGGCAATTGAGATCATCAACTGTAGAGCTACGTCTACTGTCTCCAACTACTGACACTACACCCATTAGAGCGCTGAAACGCTTAGTGCTTATCTTCGAATTACACTGGAGCGACTTCTATCTTTTCTTTTCTGCATTCATCAACACCGCGTCAGAGTCTGAAATACCCATGCATAAAAAAACAATAGTGTGAGTATGGGTGAAGTGTGTGCACAATTAGTACAATGTAAAGGTAGCAAATAGCAGGTCAGTGAGAAATAAATGACGGGAGACATATGATAGCTCTACAACATGCATGGCACACTAAATTACTACAGGATTTTATGAAAATAACAGTCGGCTGAAAGCAAATAGGTCAGTCCATTTTTTGTGCACCGTCCGATGTACGAAGAACGGGCAGATCACCTTCATCTACCTCCAGCCAGTCAGTGTTGACGATCTTCCTCGAAACGCCAGTGACCACCGGCCCAGTATTCCTCCCCTGCCTGCGCCCTCCCCTCGACCTCACCGCACCGCCGTGCTTGGCACCGCCCCCCGGCCATCCATTCAAGCCCCGCCGACCTCCAGATAGGGCGCAAGTAGCTCCTGCGCCCCACACCCCTATGATAGACACCGATGCGCCGCTTCCCCGGGGAACAGGCGGACTAGGTGCTCCGCACGCCTAAGCGGGTGCTGCTTCTTTTAATTGCGGTTCGACTGACCCCGAATTGAAATCTAGGCGGGCTACTGACCTCCAGCAAAGGTGAAATAGTAAAAGGGAGGAAACCTTGTGCATGTAGTATCATGAAGAAGATGCAGTAAGAAGCGCTCAACTAGTTTCTTTCGTGGGATGAATACGGTGTGAGCGGAGACGTAAGATTTGCACGAATAAGGGAAGAGGAGTACCTCTTTTTGCTGGCAGTGCTGTGTCCTCCTTCTGTTTTCCAACGATCTTCTTGTGGTTCGCCGGAAACCAGAAGTTGTGGAGGACGGTGCAACCTTGGACGAACCCATGGCCAAGTTGTTGAGTGTGGTGCGGTGGCCGTTTGTCGGCGGCGGGGAAGCGGATCCGAGGCGGCGAACAACGGTGTAGCGGGAACAATTTTGGTGCGGTGGACGGTTGCGACAGTGGAGCGGCAGCAGTGAGGCGCAGGATGGTGTGGTCGGAGTGGTTCTGGTACGGCGCACGTCGGCGTCGGCGTCATGGAGGCAGCTCTTCCTTGGCTTCAGCTGCTAAGTCCTTGAGGGTGTTGCGGTTGCGGTTGCGTTGGATGACGACATCGGGGTACTGGCTCTGGCATGATGGAGGAGGGCGGCGGTGGATTAGCTGCTATTGGGTGGAGGACGGAGGAGGCTGGGGTTTTGTGGCTGGTGGAGAGGGCGTTTTGGCGCCCACGGAGTATAAATGGGGAAACGGAGGGAAGCGGGGAACTAAGGGGGAACAATGTTTCAGTTTGAGACGCGCTTGTTTGAAATTTGGGGAAAGTTACAAACTTTGCCCCCATCTAAAATTTTGGACATATTGCGGGTTGGGGTAGGACAGTAATCTCAGGTGTCCCAAATGTGGGCGGGATAGATTTCGGCCGAGCGTATGGGTGTTTACGCGCCCATGGCGTATGGATGCTTCTCGGAGGCAGTTGAGACTGGCGTCTTGGTGAAGTTACAAACCTACCCCGGTTTAGACCTTTGGACATCGGGCCGATAGGCTACACGGGCCAAAGTCAGGACAGTAATTTCACCAAACATTAGTCTCACGTGGTTTCGGGTGACCACCGGCCTATTTGGCGCTTCGTTCAATATTTGGGAGCAGAAGCATTAACGTTTTCGGTTCTCTTGAATTGAACTTTCAGGATTTGTCAAACTTCACAAATCTTTACTCTTGAAAATCCAAAGCTATGATTATTTTGGAATGGAGGGGGTACATTTAAATATACATTGTACACGAGTATATATTAAAAAATATGCAACTTACCTCAGTTCATGCATGGTTCCAGATATAATCTCCTTGGTTGCAAAAAAAGTTAGATATGCGTATGAATATATATAGCATGTTCAAACTCACAACAAAGATTGATGCCCCCTTTTACATCTAATTTACAAATGCCATTATCTCGGGTTCAAATAGATGAATGCACTTCCTATGAATTTGAATCTTCGAAACCCCCTTTATGTTGAATTCGACATGTACTCTATTTCGTAGCTAGCAATTTGGAATGTATCCATGCAAGTGACAAATGTATAAAGTGCTTCACACTAACAACATGGAGTGCACTAATTAATGTTTATATATGAATTGCAAAAGCATCCATTGCCTGTATTTCAAACCGCTCTCACTCTATGGATCGATAATATGAAATAAACACATGCACATGCTAGAATTCCATAGAGTATGGGTGTCTGATAGACCGATTTTCGTCCATACGTAATTTGCAAAATTCATGATCTCATCCAAAAATAATAATGTCATTTATATTTTAATTTAATGCGTAGAACCGCCTTTTACACGTAGATGCACTATGCCTCGGCCCGTTCTCACAAATGCGCTATATATCTCTCTATCTAACGCATAAGTGCACACACTTTATATGCATCGGCATTTCTCTTTCACACATGCTCACAATCTCTCTCAGGGCGTCGGTGTGTCTCACGCACATGCTCTCTCGGTTTCTCTCTCTCTCTCATTCTGACTACTATGTACCACTCTTTTAACTAATCTCAGTTGGAAAACACTATTTCTCTCAATGCATATATACACACGAACGGTCTCTACTAGCCCTCTATACGCACATATATGTGCGTACGTGTCTTCCGTAGGCACATTATCTTTAGGCCTCTCTCGCACACATTGCCCCCCCTAGATACATCTCTCTCTTAGTAGTTGGTAGATATGATTTCATCATATCATTCGGTAGGATATCCCTGGCTGTTAGGCTGGATGGTAATAGGAGGCAAAGTTTTACCCTAGTTCGGACCCTTGCAGTTGAAGAAAGAGCCTACTCCTGGTACTGTATATTAGTGATAGGGGTGTGTACAAAGTACACGTGAATACCAGGCATTGTGCATGTGTGGATACTATCGACGAACTAGCCCCCAAGCTTCTGTAACATATTGGGGGCCTAGGGTTACAAATCATATATAGTCGGCTTATCACCAGTGGGGATAGAGTCCTCCGCGACTCTGGTAGCTTCGTTTTGTAGGCCGAGTCCTCCACATGGGCCTTCATATAACACGTCTCGGCCCAACCTATATGTGGCGCAGGTTGGAACCGACCCATGAGTCCTCATGTTGACCCACCACAACTAGAAATGATGTGCCCACCACACCACACACGCAATCGGCCACTAAGAAAATAAGCATATACAATAGTACAACGGTATCTAGCTCACCATACATCTCCATATTTTGTTGATGACACTGACGGACTTTGCATTTGATGCGTGCTCCGTATTTTGTTGGCGACACTTACGGTCATTGTATTTGAAGCGAAAGCACGATATGGTCACTGGACTTCAGAATAAGCTCATCACAGTCACCACATACATTTTGTCGTGCTAACCAACATGTGGTTGGATGGTTAGGAGGACAATGGTTTCTCGAGCCCACCAAGGTTAAAGTCCCGGCGCTCGCATTTATCTTGTGTTAATTTCAGTATTTTCCGGCGATGTGCGTTCAGGGAGGAGACGTTCCACTCGACTACGAGGCACCTATGGTGACTTCGTAAAATCTCAAGATCATATATGCTGGCCCACTCTCTCAAAGGTGCTCATAGGGGTAGGGTCCGTGTGTGTGCGCTTATAGTGGTGTGTGCTTGCGCGTATATATGAGCCATTGCATCTGTACCGTGTTAAACAAATACATGTCATGATTATACGGTCACTGGCTCACCTGTACAACTCCGTATTTTGTTGATGACACAATCAATTGACCAGTCAAACGTTCCATGCGGCGCAACTAGTGTTCACCATCGGGGTGCGTAACCGTGGGGCCCACCTGTCAGCCCGTATGTGAAAGAAATAAAATGGTAGTTTGAGTCTGTACTGTGTTAATAAAATAGGAGTACATTTTAGCGTGATCATACGGTCACTGGCTCACCATACAGATCCGTAATTTGTTGGTAACACGATCAATTGACCAGTCAAATGGTCCACATTCAGAAGCGCACATTACCATAGGGCCCACCCGTCAGCGCATATATGAAGGACATAAATGGTAATAAATTGGCGGTCGGTGGGTATTCGAAGTCGTGAGACCTCTGGTTTGGGGGGTGTTGATTGAGCGGTGGGGTGGGGATCGCCG